>NC_066584.1:191297559-191600883 GCF_024323335.1 Lathyrus oleraceus | reverse complement strand
AAGAGGCAATGCTTGTGTTTATTTATCTTTGTGCCAAGCAGGAAAAGACCTTTGATAAGGCAATTGGCAGATAAAAGAGATGTGTAGTCCATCTCCTGCTAGTCAGTGTGTCATCCCTTTCCTCACATTACATGTTGATGCATTGTGGATATTAACCCAAGATCTATGTTGAGTCATTCATAAGTGTAGAAGGGTTCCAACTTTCTGAACCCACACTTTCATCTGTCTAAAAGCTCTCCCAGGCCAGGGATAAGAGCTGTGAGGCACACCCCTCACTTCCTATTTCATTTGCTTCACCCTAACTCTCAATGTTAGGGTTAAGAGCTAACATCACCCGATTCCAGTTGGCTTGTGTTTCACAGCCTAACCTTGTGTGAGCCCACTTTGTTTGTATATAGTGTGTGCTATTTGTGTGATTGATTGCTTTGCTTGTGCTGCTTAGGTTTAGCTTGCTCCCTGTGCAAGTTAGCTAGAAACCTTGACCTAGGACGATGGTGAATTTGCATGATCACTATTAGGCTCGAGTTAGTCTCCCTTCTAGTATGTCATTTCCCAGTCTCTGGTTAGGCTAGTCCTTTGTCCCTGCGTAGGGGAACTACGTCGCCCTGATCCTCATACCAGATGAGGTACGTAGGCAGGAGATGAGCTGATCTCTCCGGGCGCCTTTTTTGTTTTGTCTTGTGTGTGTTAGGAGATGGATGTAAGCCCAGCGATTGGCATTCCGTATCCTCTTGTTGTGTGCTTGGAGTCCGATGTAAGTCCAGCGATTGACATTTGGTTTCCAGTGTGCGTGTGTTTGGTTCGGAGTCTGATGTAAGTCCAGCGATTGGCATTCGGGTTCCGGGTTTGCCTGTTTGTGTGGAGTTTGACGTAAGTCCAGCGATTGGCAGTCGATTTCCTGTGTGGTTTTGTTTGGCGTGCGTTAGTCGAGCTACGAGTGCTCTGATTCTTCTTTAGTCCGAGAAGATACGTATGCATAGGATGCGACATCCTAGCGAGCACGTTTCCCCCTAGTCCGAACTACGTCGACTCTGATGTCTATGCATGATAGACTACGTAGGCCCAGGATGCGATATTCTGCCGAGTTAGTTTCTTTTGTTTCCTGTGTCTCTTTCAGCCAGTGTGTGTTTGATGTTTGAGCAGTGTTTTAGCAACCATATTCCTTCCTTTTGTGCGTGGATCCTGTCGAGTACGACGGATGTGTAGGGGTGCTAATACCTTCCCTTCGCATAACCGACTCCCGATCCCATCTTTCTCTGGTCGCGAGACCATGTTCTATCCAGGTTTACTTCGAGCGTTTCCTTTCCCTCTTTTGGGATAAATAACGCACGGTGGCGGCTCTGTTGTTTCGTTTTCCCGCCGGTTTTTCGCGTAATGCAACACATATATATGAATTAAATGGAATACATAGAAAAATGAGAATAGCTACTACCTCCAATCTTGATAAAATGGAGTTTAGCTCCTCATCATCATTTTGAAAGTAAAATGCAATGGAGGAAAAACTTTGTTTTCTCTCTTACAAAATATATCTCAATGTGTGAATAATAATCAATTTTTTAGAATAATGTGTTCTCCTTTCCTAAAAGGGTTGACATTTCCTTGTTTGATCATTTTCATCCAAAGCAGAAAAGCTATCCCAAGGCAGACACCAAAATGGCAAAAACAGCTGGTCATGAAAAACAACACCCTTGGCCCAAAACCAGCTTGCTGGATTCGCAGCCTTCGCGGCGCGAACTGAAGCTATCTCAGCTTCCTTGCTTTGCAAGCTTCATACAAAATCTTCCATATTATAATGTTGCATTCCAAAAGCTCTCTCGTCCAAAAATTCTACAAAACTAACAAATATGTGAAATAACTATTCAAAACAAAATATATTAAACCTAATTGCATTTATACAAATTAATGAGAATAAAAGTGTGTAATTACATCAAAACTTGGTAAAAGGGACCAATAAAATGATATAAAAAGTAGTACTAATTGGTCCCTAACAACTCTCCCCAACTTAGCATTTTGTTTGTCCCTAAACAAAAGTTTCCACCCTCACAAACAAAGCAATGACACAAAAGATTGAAACAAGGATTTACCAAGGACATTCAAATGGTTCAAAAGTGTTTGGCAATTTCTCAATCCACCTATCTCAATTCTAGACAAAACATGAATAAGAGAAATGGTTGAGTGCAAAAATCATTCCAAGGAATTCAAAGCCATACATGTCAAAATTGAATCAAACTTACACACACATCATAATAATGATGAATAACATGAAGGGTTACTTTCACTCATCCAAGCAATTAGATCAACAACAACTCAAATCATGCGGTTATCATAACAATTACCAAATCATGTAAAAAATAAGAATCTAGAGGTCTTTCAAAGGTTGTAATGTGGCTTAGGTTACAAGAAAGGATATGATTAAGAGAATTCAACAAAGTTGCCTATTCTAAGGGAGCATTCCCAAACATTCAACTCTACACAATTTCCCTTTCTTTGATCCCTATCTTTTTTCTTTTTCTTTTTACATCCACACAACCATGAGCATTTTCTTTGTTTTTTTTTTCTTTTCTTTTTTCTTTGCTCTATGGTTTCAAGGGTGATTTCTTATTCTTGTTTCTTTTCATATTTTTACCCTTTCATAAAAACTCACTTTTCCAAGTTTCTAATCAACTTTTCACTTTACTCTCCCCAACTTTAGATTCCAAAACCAATTTTTTTCAATAATGCTCCCTACTTAGACATAAGCAAAAGGCAAAATTTGCAAACAACTCGATTTGAGGTTTCAATTGATACGAAAGAAATTAGGATTCATTTATTCCAAAATTTTCAATTGATTTTACGATGATCAATCAAATGAATCCTAAAATAAGCTCAAAGGGGTTTAACTAAGGATTACTCCTCACAAGGTTAGTTGATTCAAACTTTTTGGTCAAGTGGGTTTTTCTCACAAACAATGCCTCTATCATTGTCAAAATTTTCACACAAAAATGGATTGATGCATGATTTAGCATGATAAGAATGAGTTGAAATAATGCTTGGTTTCCCGCTTTTTAGTGTACAATGGAAAGCTTACTCACAATTGGTTAAGTCCTATTTTGATTCAAAAATGACATATACTTCAATGAATTTATGATATGGAATTTGCACATACCATCAAACTACTGATGTTAAGTCTAGAAAGCGATAAAGTGTACCTTGAAATGCCGACACTAATTCTTATCATCACCACTCGAAGTGTCCAATGCTTCTTTCTTTGCGAACATTTCTCGGTTGATTTAAGCTTGACTTAAGAGTAAGAATAATTAAACAAAAAATGTTGGTAAACCAATTTGATTGTAACACATATAAATCTCAAATAGTATTCATGCAATTATCAAAACAACTAACAAAAAACAAAGTTTTGGTGAACTAGAGCCACCCAAAAGTACATCAAAATTCTTCCAAAACAAAAATAATACAAAGAAAACTCAAAATGACAACATACTCCTCAATCCTCCTCCTCTTGGCCACCACCAACAGCCCCAAGGACGTTCTCCATCTCATCATTAGGGTTTGCACCACCTCCTGCACCCCCCATAAAATCTGGCCTGCCCTCAGGCCAATTAGCATAAGCCACATATTCCGCCTTAGAAGGAAATATGCGGGCTTCGGGTGCAAGGAACGTGTTCTGGAATTGTTGCTGCATCGCATCGAAGATAAATGATTGAGACCTCCTAGAGGCCTCAAAGCTCTCGCAACAATAATTGGCAAACGCCATCTGGTCAAAGACTGGAGTAGTGCGGGGTCGGGGTCTGGATGACGAAGTTCCAGCTCCTTCAGTTCTATCCATTTGGATTTGGCAGAACCTATTCAGATAGGCATCGTTAATCACACTAGTGATAGAGAAGTGTACTTCATCCGGAATGGCAACATTCGCCCGGCGGCAAAGTCCCATGATCAGCCTCGGGTATGCAAGCACACCTGCTTTACAACCAAATTTGGTTCCACTTATAGCCATCTTCCTCATTTCTCCCGCTATGATTGATGCTACATCCACAGATTTTCCGATCATAATGTAGTATAGCAAACACCCTACATCCAGAGGGATTGTGGTTGTGTGGCTCCTTGGCCGAATATTGCTCAATAGCAGCACCATAAATGCCCTTGCTTCCAAATTTAAATTTTCTCTTTTCCAAGATTTTGGAAGTCCTTGATCATTTAGGTCAAAAGATTTTCCTTTAAGGCACAGGGTAGCATTCACCGCTTGAAGATCCCACACATTAGCCAATTCCTGGGTACGATACTCGCACCACTCGTTTTCTCCCAGGGTTAGAGGATTACCAAGATATGAGTAAATGGCATCTCTCCCAAAAGAAATGATCCTGCCTCTTACCCTTGTTTGGTAGTTGAAAGCTACCCCCTCTTCTTGATGCATGGCGTTTGCATAGAACTCCCGAACAATATCATAGTTGATTGCCGCTTCTGGTTCACAAAGTTTCAACCACCTTCGTCTCTCAAAATTTGAAACCACATTCCGATAAGTCCCACCCGGTAATAAACAGATGAACCTTTCCGGATGGATGGTTCTCTTGATAAGGTTTTCGAAACGTTCCTCGTGTTCGTCACTTGTGAACCTTCTTAATGAACGGGGTTGAACGAAAGCCGTGGTTTTGGTTCTCTTAGACATCTGCAATAAACATCAGAACAACCACACAACAAAACATGAAGAGAGTTAGCAATCAATCAGCATAAAAACATGGCCCTGGAATTTCCCAGTTCGCAGCGCGAACCCTGCGAACCAGGAAATCTCCAGGAGCCTCCCAGGGTTCCAAAGATGTGACGTTTGCTACTTCCAACAGTCATGTCTCCAACTCTATCCTATTCCTAATCTAAATCAGACATGCAAAGTGATTTCAAGTGTCAATTTTCAAATTTATTCCAATCCCTAACCATACCTAAATGTGAACCCAAAAGAAAGTGGATAAGAGGATATGGAAAACATAACATACCTTATTGAAGCACTTGATTCTTGTTAGCAAATGAAGATTTGGGAGTTGGGGAAGGAAGATTTTTAGTTTTTGGAAGTTTTGGGAGTGGGAGTGAAAACGAGGGAAACTTGTTGTTTTGAAAATGATTTGGAATGAACAGGAAAAAATAACCTAAACAGAACTTAACTGGTTCTGCCACGCACTATTCGCGGGGCGAACCTTGTTCGCGGCGCGAACTGAAGCTTTGCATTCAGTTCGCAGGGAGAACGATGGTCGCGGAGCGAACGGAAGAAAACAGAACCCAATTTCACAAAATTTAACACAGCAGAATTGAAAAAAATGTAAAATGCAGACTTACAATGTTGGGTTGCCTCCCAACAAGCGCTTTGTTTAACGTCGTTTGAGCTCGACGGTTCAAAGGTCTTCATGATCCGACTTTGTTGAGCAACTTCCTCAAGGGCTTTGTTATCTTCAAGAGGTTCTTGATGAACCTTCGATAAAATCTGATACCACCTTTTTTCGGAACTACCTGTACAACACTCACCCATTCACCATCGGAGATAGAACAATTCATCCCGACCTCTACTAGTTTGACAACTTCCTTCTTTTTCAGCACTCTTATCAATTGATTCTCCTCTTTTGTGGACAAAGTATTGCTAATGATCACCGGTTTAGTACAATTATCACCAAGGAACACATACTTCAAATGTGGATCTAGTTTTGGCTCCTCCACTTTCCTTGTCATATCCAAGCCTTCGTTTGTCTCTTCATGATAAACAAGTTCTCCACAGGACTCTAATTCATGTAACAATGCTTCCATGTCTTTTCCTTCATTTTTGGTCAAAACTTTGTAGACTCCGATAAAAGATTTCTCTGATGGATTAGAAACATGAACCTGGTTTGCGATCTCAACTAGTCCCTCCTTGGTGGCATCGATTCGGAAAGAGTCATGCTTAACATTAGGATGCTTTTTGGCTTCAAAAAGATTGAAGGCTACCTCTTCATCTTTCACCCTCACTTTCATTAGTCCATCATCAATATCAATCATCATTCGGGCCGTTTTCATGAATGGTCTTCCAAGAATTGTAGGAACATCACGATCTTCATCCATTTCTACTATCACAAAATCTACCGGAAACAAGAATTTGTCCACCTTCACTAACATGTCTTGAGCAACTCCATATGGTGAAGTAGTAGACTTATCAGCTAGTTGTAAAGTCATCCTTGTGGATTTGATCTCAACATTTCCCAATCTTTTGACAATGGATAAGGGAATTAAATTGATGCTAGATCCCAAGTCAATCAAGCCATTACCAATATAGGTGTCTCCAATGGTTACCGGTAAAACGACTCGGCCCGGATCAGATTCTTTCCTTGGGAGAGTCTTTTGAATGATGGCACTACAACGTGCATCGAGCAAGATTGTCTCGTCTTCCACATGCCTTCTTTTCTTTGTGAGAATATCCTTCATGAACTTTGCATACCGTGACATTTGCTCTAATGCATCGGCAAATGGAATATTGATTTGAAGTTGTTTGAATATGTCCATAAACCGTGCATAGTGTCTAGCATTATCCTTCTTTGATGGTGCGTGCGGATATGGTAAATGTTGAACTGGAATGACCTTCACACCTTTGTCTCCTTTTTTCTTCTTTCTTGGTTCGATTTCCTTCTTCATTTCCGCTTCACACTGTTGTTCCTCCATCAATTACTAGTTCTGCTGTTTTTGCGGCGCGAAGGGAGATCGCGGTGCGAACTGAGCAGTTTCTGCCACTTTCTCCTTTCCACAAGCCACATCCTCATTTTCTAGTACAACATCCATATCATTCTCCTCTGTAATTTCCTCACTTTTTCCACTTGTCAACTCTCTACCGCTTCTAGTAAATATTGCTTTACAGTGCTCCTTTGGATTGGTTTGAGTGTTAGCGGAGAAAGAGGATCCCACAGTTTGTTCCGCCAATTGTTTCGCAAGTTGACCTACTTGGTTCTCCAAATTCTTGATTGCTGCCTCGGTGCTCTTCTGATTTGCCATGGACGCTTGCATGAATTGTTGAAGAGTGTCTTCTAGCTTGGAATTTCCTCCTTGCGATTGTTGTCCTTGAGAATTTGGGTGTTGATAAGGACTTTGCTGCTGAAAATTTTGGTTGTTGAACCTTGATGGTTGATAACCTTGATTGTTCCTTTGATAGCCTTGATTTTGATTCTTCACATAACTTACTTCTTCTAGTGGAGGGCAAAAACCAGTAGGATGATCTCCTTGACATAATTCGCAGCATGCTGCTTAATGTCGAACTTGAGACCCTTGAATTTCCTTCATTTGCTGTGGAAGCTTGGTCATTTGTTGAGTAAGCAACTCCACTTGTTGAGAGAGTAGCTTGTTTTGAGCAAGAATGGCGTCATTGGTATTTAACTCAAGAACTCCCGGTTTACGTTGTGAAGGTCTACGATCATGTTGACTTTGGCAATCATTAAGTGCCATCCGATCAATAATGACTTTAGCTTCTTCAGCATTCTTTGACATAAGAGAGCCACCCGCGGTAGCATCCAAAAGTGTCTTGTGAGTTGATTGGATCCCATTTAGAAAAATATGGATTTGAGTGAGCTCATCAAAACCATGACCCTTGCATTTTCTCAATATTGACTTGAATCTTTCCCAAGCCTCGTTCAAAGACTCGTTGCTTCCTTGAGTGAATACTGCAATAGCCGTTTTGGCTTCCATGAATCGGGATTGAGGGAAATATCTTTCTAAGAACTTTTCTTCTAGCAAATTCCAATCCGTCATCACTCTCGGTGTTTGATCAAGGTACCACTCCTTTGCCTTTCCCACTAAGGAGTGTGGGAACATCCTTTTGAATAATGCCTCTTCACCCGTTTCATCAATTCCCGTAGAACCCACAATCTCATAGAATTGGATGAGATGGGTATACAGATCCTCATGGTCCATTCCGGTGAATGGATTTGCATAGAGAAGTTGGAGGATTCCGGTCTTCATCTCTGTATTTCTTCCTCCACGGGCAAATTGAGCATTTCTTCTTGGACTATTAGCGGACATTTCGGTACGATTGTCATCCGCCATGTTCCCTTCACAAGCCTCTATAACCACTTCTTCGATTTGAACAAGTGCGGAAGTAAATGCTTCTTCTCTCCGGTTCCTCTCTTCGGCTAGTTTCCTTCTTCTTCGTGTTTTGCTATTGAGCTTCCGAAGTGTTCTTTCAATTTCGGGATCGAATTGAAATTGCTCCTCGGTAGCTTTTCCTCGCATGCACTAGAATCTACAAAACTAACAAACCAAGTGAAACAAAAGAGGGATAGTAATACAAGTAACAAAACTTAAAACAATGGATTATTGCAATGCTTGTAATATCGAACACCAATCCCCGGCAATGGCGCCAATTGGTTGAAAAGTATATCTTCGGCAAATATTTTTATATCGTATCCACAGAGATTGGTTGTTATTACCGCCGTTCTATAATCCAAATTGTTATAAGTTTAGAAAGTAACAAAGTTGTTTTGTTTGGAAAGTTATCTTGTAAGTAAATGTCACTAAAAATAGTAAAATGGTTTAAAGCAAATGTAAAAGCTTGGCAAGATTGGAGTTCACTATTCCAAATGCTTATGATTCCTTATGATAACTATATAGATTTAAGATTATTGATGATGTTCAAGTATCCTCTCAATGTCATTTATGTCTAAATGATATTGTGATAATCACTATATTGATCCTTAGACGATCTCTCCACCTAACTATCGATATAGCAATCTTTAATGATTGATACCAATGAAGAGTAATGAACAAATCTATCTCTACAACTTATTCACTACTGGAAAATCTATTTTATGTCAAGACTCAAATAATCTCTTTCAACAACTACTCAAATCTGATTTTCAACTTAGGGCAAAAATAGCATTTATACATCAACAATCTTTTATCATATATATGAATCAAATGGAATACAAAAACAAATGAGAATAGCTACTACCTCCAATCTTGAAAAAATGGAGTTTAGCTCCTCATCATCATTTTGAAAGTAAAATGCAATGGAAGAAAAACTTTGTTTACTCTCTTACAAAATATATCTCAATGTGTGAATAATAATCAATTTTTTAGAATAATGTGTTCTCCTTTCCTAAAAGGGTTGACATTTCCTTATTTGATCATTTTCATCCAAAGCAGAAAAGCTATCCCAAGGCAGGCATCAAAATGCCAAAAACAGCTGGTCATGAAAAACAACACCCTTGGCCCAAAATCAGCTTGCTGGATTCGCAACCTTCGCGACGCGAAGGAGGTTCGCGGCGCGAACTGAAGCTATCTCAGCTTCCTTGCTTTGCAAGCTTCATCCAAAATCTTCCATATTATGATGTTGCATTCCAAAAGCTCTCTCATCCAAAAATTCTACAAAACTAACAAATATGTGAAATAACTATTCAAAACAAAATAAATTAAACCTAATTGCATTTATACAAATTAATGAGAATAAAAGTGTGTAATTACATCAAAACTTCGTAAAAGGGACCAATAAAATGATATAAAAAGTAGTACTAATTGGTCCCTAACACCTATCAAGATGCATCACAGACAAATTGGGAACTTCATTCCAATACTTCACTATAATCATTGATGCCAATGTTGCAAGAGCATCTTTAATCCGGTTCTCATTTCGAGGGATATGATGAAACTCAACTTTGTAATGAAATTTGAAATCCTCCTCGCATAATCTCTATATGGTATCAAACCGGGTTGATTCGTCTCCCATTCACCTTTGATATGATTCACAACCAAAGCTGAGTCTCCAAAGACATCCAAATACTTGATTCTGAGATGCATGGCCTCTTCGAGCCCCATAATGCAAGCTTCATATTCTGCCATGTTATTTGTACACTTGAAAGTCAATCTAGCTGTAAATGGTAGATGTGTGCCTTGAGGCGTAATAATCACTGCCCCAATGCCATAACCATACTAATTAACAGCTCCATCAAATAACATGCCCCAACAGGAAGCATGTTATGGCCCTTCTTTAAGAAATGGTTCATCATAATCTTTCATTTTCAAGTACAAAATCTATTCATCAGGAAAATTATACTGCACTGACTGGTAATTTTCAATTGGTTGGTGAGCCAAATGGTCAGCCAAGATACTACCTTTGATTGCTTTCTAAGATCGGTATTCAATGTCATACTCTGATAACAACATCTGCCAACGGGCAATCCTCCCAGTTAAAGTAGGCTTCTCAAATATATACTTGTTTGGATCCATTTTGGATATCAACCAAGTGGTATGATTTAACATATACTGGCGCAGACACTTAGCAGCCCAAGCCAATGCGCAACAAGTTTTCTCAAGCAGAGAATACCGAGTCTCACAGTCGGTGAACTGCTTATTGAGGTAGTAGATTGTAAATTCTTTCTTTCCAGTTTCATCTTGCTGACCAAGAACACAACCCATACTATCTTCAAGCACAGTCAAATACATGATCAACGGTCTTCCTTCAACAGGTGGATACAAAATTGGAGGCTCAAGCAGATATTCTTTGATACTATCAAAAGCTTTCTGGAAGTCTTCAGTCGAATCACAAGACTAATCTTTCCGAAGAAGCTTGAATATAGGCGCACATGTGGCAATCATGTAAGAAATGAATCTGGAAATATAATTCAAGCGATCGAGAAAACCTCAGACTTGCTTCTCTATTTTGGGCGCAGGCATCTCTTGTATTTCTTTGACCTTGGCGGGATCAATCTCAATACCCATCTCACTAACAATAAAGCCCAACAACTTACCAGAACGCACACCAAAAGTACACTTATTGGGATTCAAGCGGAGTTTATACTTCCTCAAACGTTGGAATAACTTCAACAAATGCTCAACATGTTCCTCTTCATCAATCGATTTAGAAATCATGTCATCGATATATACTTCAATCTCTTTATGCATCGTATCATGAAAAAGAGTAGTCATTGCTCTTTGGTAAGTTGCCCCAGCATTCTTTAGACCGAAAGGCATCACTCTATAACAGAATGTTCCCCAAGGTGTAATGAATGTGGTCTTCTCCATATCTTTGGGTGCCATCTTGATCTGATTATATCCGGAAAATCCATCCATAGACGAAACGACTTTGAATTTAGCAGTATTTTCTACCAACATATCAATGTGTGGCAGGGGGAAATCATCTTTCAGACTGGCTTTATTCAAATCTCTATAGTCAACACACATGCGAACTTTTCCATCTTTTTTTGGCACATGCACAATGTTGGCCACCCATTGTGGGTACTCAGCGGTTACAAGGAAACCTTTATCAATCTACTTCTACACTTCCTCTTTGATCTTCACAACCATATCAGGATGCGTTCTTCTCAATTTTTACTTGACTGGCGGGCATTCTGGCTTCAACGGCAATCTATGATCCACAATCTCAAAATCCAAACCAGGCATGTCTTGATAGGACCAAGAAAACACGTCTGAATACTCTCAAAGAATATCAATCAACCCCTTCTTGACATCTGGACACAGTCGAGACCCAATCTTGACTTCCTTCACATCATCCTCGGAACCCAAGTTGACTAGCTCAATCTGCTCTTCAAACGGCTGAATGGTCTTTTCATCTTGCTCAAGAAGACTGGATAATTCATCACTCACTTCTACATCACTTTCCTCCTCGGCTTCAAACACAGGGAATTCAAAATTTGGAGAAGGAGAAGCATCATTGTATTCAATGGGGTTAGAAACCAACCTGCATAATGATTTGATATTTTGATTTTAGAGAAGTGAATTTGTGACCAAACATAATGCATATGGACAATTATAGGAATATCAACAGCAGTCCAATTGTTGCAAGCCTTTCCATGCGTCACAAAATTGGTGTAGTCTTCCTCTTCGTCATCCTCTAGCACAACAGCTAAGTGTTGTTCATTGCCATGAATGAACCCTCCGCTACGGAAGTTAAGTTGCATATCTTCAGACCTTGCGGCTGATGAACCTTTTTGGAACCCCAAACCGGTTCTGCCTTTGTTGTCGGATACTTCTACCACACGCCCCCATTGATCAACATTACCTTCTTCCACAATCTTCTTAGCATCTTTCAATGAAGACATAGGTGCCCCAACTCTCTTTTCAGCAGCAATAGACAAGGCTTGGAACGGAGTCCCAACCTCATCCTCAGCTTCAACATAAGAAAAAGATGACAGGTGGATAACAAACAACGCCTTCTCCCCACCAACAATCACAAGCTCTCCACTCTTCACAAATTTAAGTTTCTGATGCAAAGTGGAGGTAACAACTCCTGCCTCATGGATCCATGGCCTTCCCAACAAGCAACTGTAGGCCGGGTGGATATCCATTACTTGAAAAGTAATTTGAAAATTACTCGGACCTATCTTAACTGGAAGGCCCACTTCACCAATAACTATTTTGTGTGAACCGTTAAAAGCTTTGACAATTACACCGTTATACCTCATAGGCGCTCCTTGGTATGATAGCTTTGACAGAGTTGACTTCGGTAGCACATTCAGCGACGACCCGATGTCACAAGCACATTTGATAAAGCATCCTCTTTGCAATTCATAGAAATGTGCAAAGCCAGATTATGATTTTTGCCCTCCTCAGGGAGTTCTTCATCACAAAAATTGAGATTATTGCAAGAAGTGATGTTAGCCATGATATGATTGAATTGATCCACTGTAACATCATGTTCTACAAAATCTTGTTTTAGAACTCTCCGCAGTGCTCCTCTATGCGCTTCAGAATTCATGAGCAAAGACAACACTGGGATCTTTGAGGGGGTTTGGAGCAGCTGCTCCACCATATTAAACTTGCTCCTTTTGATTAACTGAAGTACCTCATCATCATCGTTAGCCTTCAAATCACTGGATTCACCAGACTTAGCTTCTAAAACACCAACTGGATCTACAACAGGCACTTCCAACTTCTTACTCACAACTAATTCCTCCTTATCCTATGGGAACACCGACCTAAATACACGACCACTGCGAGTCACCTTGGTAACATCAACAATGCTCACCACAGAGCTAGTCGTAGGCAATGGGACCTCTTGACCACCTTCTATCATTGTAGGATTATACTGATACTGTCGCATTACGCGAAAAACCGGCGGGAAAAAGACACAGAGCCGCCACCGTGCATTATTTATCCCAAAGGAGGAAAAGGAAACGCTCGAAGTAAACCTGGAAAGGACATGGTCTCGCGACCAGAGATTGATGGGATCGGGAGTCGGTTATGCGAAGGGAAGGTATTAGCACCCCTACGCATCCGTCGTACTCGACGGGATCCACGCTCAAAAAGAATAGAAGAAAGGTTGTTAGATAACTGCTCAACACTGTACAAAGCTAGGACAAAACACAGATGGAAGACGGAAGAAGGACTCGGCAGGATGTCGCATCCTAGGCCTTTGTAGTTTCTCAGACACAAACATCAGAGTCGACGTAGTTCGGGGACAGGGGAAACGTGCTCGCTAGGATATCGCATCCTATGCATACGTATCTTCTCTAACCAGAGAAGAATCAGAGCACTCGTAGCTAGGCTAACGCATGCCAAACAAAACACAAACAGGAAACCGACTGCCAATCGCTGGACTTACGTCAGACTCCACACAAACAGGCAAACATGGAAACCGAGTGCCAATCGCTGGACTTACATCAGACTCAGAACCAACAAACACATACAGGAAACCAACTTCCAATTGATGGGCTTACGTCAGACTCCAAACAAAGAAGCAAACACAGGAAACCAACTGCCAATCGCTGGACTTATGTCGGACTCCAACACACACAAAGGGTTGAAAAAGAAAAAGGGCGCCCAAAGAGATCAGCTCATCTCCTGCCTACGTACCTCATCTGGTATGAGGATAAGGGCGACGTAGTTCCCCTTAACAGGGAAAGAACTTCTATCCTAACCAGAGACAAGGGAGATAACAAGCTACTAGGGAGACTACGACTCGAGCCTAGAAGTTGTCATGCATACGATCCCTATGTTGAAGTCTCTATCCTAACTTGCACAGGAAGCAAGCTAGCCTAAACAGCACATCAAGCAAATACAAGCACAATAAAGCAAGCACACATACTATATGCAAACAAATGGCTTATACAAGGCTAGGCTGTAGAAACAAGGCAACTGGAATGGGGTGTTTTTAGCTCTTAACCCTAACATTGAGAGTTAGGGTGAAGCAAATGAAATGGAGATGACGGTTGTGCCTCATAGCTCTTATCCCTGGCTAGGGAGAGCTTGAATCAAATAGAAAGTGTGGGAGTTCAGAATGTAGGAACTCTTCTCCACAAATGACTGACACAACAAGATCTTGGGTTCTTATTCAAATTGCATCAACACAAGGTGTGAGCAAAGTGAATGACACAACTGAATATCATGGGATGGATTGCACATCCCTTCTATCTGCCAATTGACTCTTAAGAGGACTTTACTTGCTTGGCACAAAATTAAACATCCACAAGCATTGCCTCTTAAGGAGGGCTTCAGACAGGTGCCTGCCAAAGTAACATGACAGGTCTTCCAGACTACATGAAGATCAAGGAATTATACCTCAGTGGTATGCAAACCACAAGCAAGCAAAGCAAAGTTCAAATGAACTTAAAGCAACTTAGGTACCTCTTAAAGAGCAGAATCTTGTTTTGCACGTTCCAAGGCTTGTAATGGTCCAGATCAATTCCAGAAGTCTTGTGGAGATGATTGATGAAGAATTTGAAGCTCCAACACGTGTGAATCCAGCTTAATTTGAAAACTCCATTGACACCTTCAAGCTTCAAGCATGGTTGAATCTGGCACGAATTCTTCACAATGCACGTTCAATCTCACTCAAAACCACTCCATGATCATGAATTCACAAAGAGAAATGAGGTTTATGTGAAGAATCTTGAAGTTCCTTTTGAGAGAAAAATTTGAGAAAAATTCTAGATCTAGATCTGAAAGTGTGTGTCCTGAATGAAACAATTGTGATTAAGCTTATATATGCCTTGCTAATTAATCTAAAATCAAACTTAAGCCAAAGCTAATTGAGATTAAGAGAATACAAGGTGTCTGCACCAATTTGCATTTTCACCTCATGCATGATATGCACACGTGAACAGTGCACACCAAGGCCCAAATCCACTCAAAATTACTCCATGCACACATTAGGATTGGAATTACATGCATGTGATCAACCAATTTTGATTTTGGCAAATTTGCTTCAAAAACTTCATGAATAAGCAAGTGACGATATATTCCAATTTCATGCAATGTGATGAGGTATTTGAAAAATTCATGTCATGAGAAACATTTTGCAAAAAGAACCACCAAATTTGGAGTTTTGGTTCAAAAGATATGGCCATTTGAAGTTTCAAGCACACTTTGCAAATATTTGATCATAACTCTTTAACCGTTCATTATAAATTCATGATCTTGGACTTTTTGGAAATGGGAGAGAAATATCTTCAACTTTCATGTTGGACAAAATTTCATTTGAAACTTCCTTGATGTTGGAAAGTTGAGTTGAAGTTGGTCCAAAAACTTGCCATTTTTGGAAACTTGAATCTACAGGTCACTTTCCATTTTGGAAATTTTGATCTGGCTTCAAAACCCTCAAGGTAGATGTTTGACATGTTGAATAACCTTCTTTGGGACATGAATGAAGTGTCTCAAACCATTTCTCCATCTCCTAGCCCTCAGTTGACCCTTCATCTCATGGTAAAACCCTTGCTCTCTTGCACAGATGGATTCTCCTGATCAGTTTTGATTGATGAAATGCAACATGATATGCAATGTGAATGCAATGTTAATGACCTAAAAATGAAATGAATGTACAAATGAGGGGTGCAAATTTGAGGTGCTAAAGCTGCCCCTATTCAATCAACTGGGAACCTGAACGGATGAGAGCAACGACTGTCAGACCTTCAAGGTACACAGGGATTGAATACCAAACAACCGTAGAAATTTGCACTCTGCGATGGATGATCAAAGAAAAGAATGTTCACCAATGGCAGCTTCCACTGGGGATTTTGATTGTTATCAATGAAAAGATACAGCCAGACGTCAACGGACGAATGGGAAAAACTCAACGTTTACCGAAACCAACAAGGAGGTGACCAGACATCAACGGATGAATGGGAAGACTCGACCAGACGTCAACGGACGAACGGGAGAAGCTCGACGTTTATCGACAGCAACTTAGAGGTGACCAAACATCAAAGGATGAATGGGAAGACTCGACCAGACGTCAACGGACGAACGAGAGAAGCTCGACGTTTATCGACACCAACGGAGAGGTGACCAGACATCAACGGATGAGTGGGAAGAAGGGATACAACCAAAGTCAACGGACGAATGGGAAAAACTCGACATTTACCGATACCAACGGAGAGGTGACCAGACATCAACGGATGAATGGGAGACAGAGATACAACCAGACGTCAACAGACGAATGGGAAAAAGGGATACAACAAAACGTCAAGGGACGAATGGGAAAAACTCGACGTTTACCAATACCAACGGAGGGGTGACCAGACATCAACGGATGAATGGAAAGACTCGACCAAGCATCAACGGGTGAATGGGAGGAACACAACCAGACGTCAACGGACGAATGGGAAAAACTCAACGTTTATCGATACCAACGGAGAGGTGACCAGACATCAACGGATGAATGGGAAAACTCGACCAGACGACAATGGACGAACGGGAGAAGCTCGACGTTTATCGACACCAACAGAGAGGTGACCAGACATCAACGGATGAATGGAAAAGGATACAACCAGACGTCAACGGACGAATGGGAAAAACTCGACGTTTACCGACACCAACGGAGAGGTGACCAGACATCAACGGATGAACTGGGAAGGACTCAAAGAAAGGGGTGAGGTGTTACCAGTTAGTAAGTAACAAGCTCGGGAAGAAGGAATATCTAAGACCGATGCACGGGCGAGAGATATCAATCAACCAAAAACATCTGAGGAAAACCTAGAAAAGGTATACTTCGACTCAGGAAAATCTGACTCCACAGGGGACCAATGTCGCAAAAGGGAGCAGGGAGGAAGGAACACCAAGGATACCGAGTTGTAGGCATGGAACAGGTGACCGACCAAAGCGTGAATTGGTTTGTGTTCCAAAACACTCATCATCCTGAAGAGAGCTATAAAAGCAATCTTGTTAAAGGATGGACATTCGATTCCACAAGGAATACGAACCTTACTCAGTTGGGGAAACAAACAAAGGGTTCAACCAAAGAGTGCATGAGATATATTATCTATAGCCGTCAAAACGTAGATAATACACTCGCAAGGAAGATTATCCATAACCGGGTTGTAGGTTGTCAAAGGATAAATCGATCGAAATCGTGAATTGGTATGTGTTCCAAAACACTCATCATCCTGAAGAGAGCAAAGTCAAACTTGTTAAAGGATGGATATTTGATTCCACAAGGAATACGAATCTTACTCAACTGGGAAGGACAAAACTTCAACCAAAGAGTGCATGAGATATATTATCTATAGCCGTCAAAACATAGATAATATACTCGCATGGAAGATCATCCATAACTGGGTTGTAGGTTGACAAAGGATAAATCGATCGAAATCGTGAATTGGTGTGTGTTCCAAAACACTCATCATCCTGAAAAGAGCGAAGGCAAACTTGTTAAAGGATGGACATTCGATTCCACAAGGAATACGAATCTTACTCAACTGAAGAAACACAAAACTTCGACTGAAGAGCGCATGATATATTATCTATAGCCGTCAAAACATAGATAATATACTCGCATGGAAGATCATCCATAACCGGGTTGTAGGTTGTCAAAGGATAAATCGACCGAAATCGTGAATTGGTGTGTGTTCCAAAACACTCATCATCCTGAAGAGAGCGAAAGCAAACTTGTTAAAGGATGGACATTCGATTCCACAAGGAATACGAATCTTACTCGACTGGGAAAGACAAGACTTCGACCAAGAGAGCGCATGAGATATATTATCTATAGCCGTCAAAACGTGGATAATATACTCGCATGGAAGATTATCCATAACCGGGTTGTAGGTTATCAAAGGATAAATCGACCGAAATCGTGAATTGGTGTGTATTCCAAAACACTCATCATCCTGAAGAGAGCGAAAGAAAACTTGTTAAAGGATGGACATTTGATTCCACAAGGAATACGAATCTTACTACACTGGGAAGGACAAAAACTTCGACCAAAGAGCGCATGAGATATATTATCTATAGCCGTCAAAACGTAGATAATATACTCGCATGGAAGATCATCCATAACCGGGTTGTAGGTTGTCAAAGGATAAATCAACCGAAAAGAAAGGCATCGGGATACCAGACTAAGTATGTAAAGATGACCAATCAAAAGGGGAAACCACAAACATTACCGACAAACGGTGAATGGAAGAGGACCCCCTGAGGATAAAATGGCTTACTCGGAGCAATTATCCAAAAGGAAGGGGAAGACCCGCTGGGGGATAAGATTGCTTAATCAAAGCGAATATCCAAAAGGGAAAAGGACTATCAATACTGAAAACTGGATAATGATAACCGCAAAGAGGGGATTACATCTACCGGTTCGTAGTTAGAAAACCACAGAAAAGTAACCGTCATCGACTAGGATGAGCAAAAGGGTTGACTCCACAAAGGGGAGAAAAGAGGGTTCACATCTACCGGTTAGTAAGTAGAAGACCACAACAATCTGATGAGGAACAGAATGGGAGAAAGTAGGATTTACAACTACCGGGTAGTAGGTAGAAAACCGTAGAGATAGTACTTACAACTACCGGTTAGTAGGTAGAAGCCAACAAATTCCGGTGAGGATAAGCTGAATGAGTGCCGGTTAGTGAGCAACTATTCATTTACCACAGGGAGGCACAAGAGACGGCCAAAAGGAAGCCCATTTAGGATCGATCCAGAAAGGAAAACTGAATCAAGACTCATCCTAATGAGGAAAGAACTCAATAGGGAAAACCCATCCCGTTAGGTGTGTAGGGAAGGAACGGAAACGACCGTCATCCACGAGGATATAACTCAGTGGGGAGTGCAGAAGGAAATGGTAGACACTTTCTGCTTAAGGGGCTGACTCTATATGGAGAGATCAGACACACCCACATCTGCTTGGGGAGATCTACTAGGGAGATTTGTATCACCAATTAGCAGGAGACCATAATCAACAGATACAAGGCAAAAGATGCAACATGAATACCTGAATGCTATGATTATGCGTATATGCATTATGCATGATGAATGCTGACAAACAGACATGTCTAACACACACAGGTCCCGGAATCAACCACTCGGTACTACTCTTCCAGAGGGAAAGCCAAAAGATCACCAGAGAGCAAACACGATCTGCTGGAGACTGGGATATCAAGGGACAACAACATCCTGCAGGGGAGGAAGGCCACAAGAGGCTTCCGGAGGGATCATCAGTCACAACCGGAGAAAAAGTTCAATGCACAGGCAGACACTTCCACCACAGCAACTCATGCTTGGGATCAGAGATACCAAGCAACCAGATCTCTGATGGGGATAGGTAGAGTTCATCATGCTAACAACTCCGCTGAGGAATCTATCCGTGGAAGTGACGGAGCACTGGGATGTCAATCCACCAAATACCGAATCTTCACAGAAAAGCACCCATGATGGGGAGAGGAGAAGATTGCTCTGCTGGAGAGAAGAAAGTTGAAGTCTTCAAAAAACTCTGCTTGGGAACTGGCCCACAAAAGTGTTCAAACAGCAACCTACTGGGGATGACCCACCATAGGGCTCAAACAGCACTCTACTAGGGATGACCCACAATAGGGGCTAATATGGCTTGGAGGAAGAATGCTGCGCTACCGGGGCAATGAACAACTTCTAACAACACTGCACTGAGCACCCTCGCAGAGGAGAAACCATGAAAGGTTCTACAAGAAAAATATACAGTTATGCCAGAGATATGAACACAAGTCTTACCTTGTTGGGAATCATACCACCCTTGGGAGAGCACTGCAGATCTCCTAAGTATCCTTCCATCATCGTGAATGTTCACTTTGTTTCAGAACAATTTTTGTGAAAAATTTGTTTATTTTCAAAACAATGATATTTTTTAATTAAAAACATGCAAAACATTTGTTGAATTGAAACAAATAAGAGTGCAAAATAATTGGGTAAAAGCTCAAATTGATTTGATGGAATGGTAGTCTGCAAATGGCAAGACTCCATAGATCTGTACAAGTTTGAAATCGGTGATATATATTGGAAGAGGGCTACATTGATCATAATGACCATTTCTCTACCAATTCCGAATTTCGATGTATTCAAACCTTCAGTTGACGATAAATCAAGAATTTCTGGCGGATGACAGATGTAGAGCACAGTCTTGTCAGGATGCAGTTACTTGCCAAATCCCTAATTTTTGCCTAGATTGCCCCAGTGTGAGGTACTCAATCTAGCGGGATGCAAATTCTTTTTTTTTCAATGTCTCTAACTTTTGCCTGGATTGCCCTTTCGGGTTTTCAATCCACCGAGACGCTCCTTTTTGCCTAAGTCGCCCTTTGGGGTGTTCAACTTAGGGAGCTGTTTTTTTTTTGTAGGCGAAGTATTTCTTGACTGCATCGGAATTCACAGGACGAGTGAAATCTCCATCCATTGCTGTAAGCATCAAAGCACTGCCTGAAAGGGCTCTCTTGACAACATATGGACCTTCATAGTTTGAAGTCCAGTTGCCCCTGGAATCGGGCGCGAAAGACAAGACTTTCTTGAGCACAAGGTCACCTTCACGGAACACACGAGGCTTGACCTTCTTATCGAATGCTTTTTTCATTCTCTGCTAATATAACTGACCATGACACATGGCAGTTAATCTCTTTTTTCGACCAGATTCACTTGGTCGTAACGACTCTGAATCCATTCAGCATCAGTCCACTTGGGATTTGAGGGTGCTATTATTATTTTGTTTCTTTCTTTCTTTTTCTTTCTTTTTATTTTGATTTGATTTGATTTGATTTTTCACCCTCCTCTTTCTTTTTTTCTTTTTTTTTTTGTAAGGCCCCAGTTGGACTGTTTTGCTGATTCTCGAGATGCAGCTGAGTGATCTTCTTTTCTTGCTCAAGAAGTCGGGAAATCTCGTCAGGAATCCTTTCAACATCATCTTCCTCTGCTTCGAATACAGGGAATTCAAAATTGGGAGATGGCGTTGGATCATCATGTTCAATGGGTTTTAGAATCAACCTGCATAATGATTTTGATATGAAAAGCTTTTTGGAAATCAAACAAGGCAACCATTATGCAGATGAAAAGATTGCTTTTATTCTTGTTTTTAGGGTTTTTTGTGATCACCAATTTCATGCAAAAAGCGAAAAGGGAAAACAAATGGAAAAACAAATGTTTTAACACGAATTTATTTGAATGAAAATATCATTGCACAAATGCTGCCAACAATGTCATCACTTCTCCTTTTGGCATGGGAGAAGGGTTTTTACACAAAGTGATTATTACTCTGACTTATGAACAACTGTAGGAACACCCACAGTGACCCAATTATGGCAGATCCCGCTAGGGATGACAAAAATGTCAGTATCCTCTGCATCATCAGCTTCCCCACTCTGATCGGCGTGGATAAACCTCCACTCTTGAACAACCTTTTTCGTTAAGAGGAAAAGCCAACGCCAGCCTGGGGCTTGTTATCTTCAAGCTCGATTAACATTGGGACCTAAGTCCTCAAAGCTTAGAATACCTGATCTCATAAGGTCCTGCACCTTATTCTTCAACTGAAAGCAGCTTTCCACATCATGACCAGGAGCACCCGAATGATACACACAATGTTGATCGGGCTTATACCACCACCGAGGGTTGACGGGTATAGCCGGCGGGTCTCTGGGAGTAATCAAGTTCCGCTCTATCAAAGAAGGATACAGTTCTGCGTATGACATAGGAATTGGATCAAAAGTGATCTTCTTCCTCTCATTACTCGTACTAGCTTGATTACCATTGCGAGGCTGGTAAGCCTCCTGTTGAGGACGATGTTGTTGATGCTGATATTGCTGAGTTGGTCTTCTTTGCTATTGTTGAGATTGAGTTGCTGGAATAGTCACAGCAGCAACTTGCCGATATTGTCCTCTGTTCACATTCCTCCGACGGTGCACAACATTTGTCTCACCCTCTCCCCTTCTGGGTGCCCCAGAAAATGGCTTCTTAGAACTCGAAGAATTTGAAGAGCCAGGATCTTGTATCTTTCCTGCTTTGATAAGACTCTCTGTTCTTTCTCCACATATTACAACATCTGAAAAGCTACCAAACGGGCAACTTCCCATACGGTCCATGAACACACCCTGCATGGTTCCAATGAACATATCGGTCAGCTCTCTCTCCAACATCGGAGGTTGCACTCTTGCGGCTAGTTCACGCCACCTCTGGGCGTACTCTTTGAAGCTTTCACCAGATTTCTGACACAAACTCTGCAGCTGAGTTCTGCTCGGAGCCATATCCATGTTGTGCTTATACTGCCTCAAGAAGGATTCACCTAGATCTCTCCAGCTTCTAACAGACTCCCTCTTCAGGTCCATGTACCAGTCCAAGGACGCTCCAGAGAAGCTGTCCTGGAAGAAGTATATCCACATCTTCTCGTCGTCAGTGTATGCGGAGATTTTTCTGTAGTATGCCTGCACATGGGTGCGAGGACAAGAAGTGCCATTATATTTGTCAAAGGATGGCGCCTTGAACTTGTAAGGGATCTTCAATCCATCAACCAAACCCATATCGGTAACATCAAAGCCCAAAGAGTTCTGACACTCCATGGCACGGATTTTCTCAGCAAGGGCATCCACCTTCCTATCCCTCTCTTCAGTTCTCACAACTTCATCATCCTGACTGAGGAGAGTAAACATATCTTCCTGTCTATCTACTAACGGAGCAGGGTGGCGAACCGGAGCACGGGTTGCTCTAACATTAGCAGTCTCTGCAGCAAGAGGTTGACCATTGATCCTGATACCCCTCAACTCATCACCCACAGCATAGTTGTTGACGGGAACAGTGGCAACAACGACGTTGTCATTAACAGGGACCCCCTCTGGTGAGTTACGGTTGACCGGTGGAATCACAGCTTCCTGTCTCTGGGCTAAGGCACGCAGCTCCTCTTGCCCTTGCACAACACCCTGCATCATGCTCATGAATTGGGCCATGTTAGCCCTCATCTCTGCCAACTCAGCTTGAACTTGGTCCATATTCCTCTGTTCATTCAACCTTGTCGCGTAGCGGTGCGGATGACGATCAGCAATCCTGCCTAAAACAGGAACCAGAGTGAGAAGTCTCCTCAAGAACACCAGTAATGCAAGAATGATATGTATATGATGCGTATGATGCGTATGCTGTTTTATCATGAATGATCCTGGAAAAGGATATGCGTATGCGGGTTAACTTTTTTTCCTTTTTTCATCATTTTTTTTAGCATTATTTTTTTGAAAATAAACATGCTATGATGCAAATTATGCAACTATGACTGGCTGGTTGTGCATCACAAGGCACAGGATCAGAGCTTCGGCATGAATTCTGGCATCTGAAACCACAGATCAAAGTCATCTGAAACCCAAAGTCATCTAGAACCCATACTTCATAATCAAGTCACCAACAGGACCCAAGAGTCACCAACAGGTCAAGAGTCACCAACGGTACCTGTAAAATGATTCATTCCCTCCCTACTCACGGGTGTAATATAGGCCAGGGTAAGGTCAAGAGAAACGCAGGATAAACAACCCTTTCAAGAATATCATCCTGTACACACCAGATGTATGTATCGATAATACCCCATCAGGATCTGAACTGCTCGTGATATCATGTTCTGCTAAGTGGCGCAATACCACCCGCTTCCCATGAATCACTTTATTCCTAGGTGTCCTAGAGTTCACTCATAGCCTGGGTATTGGGCCTTTTACCTCTTGTAACTCCCACCCAACAGAGAGACAAACTCACAGCCAGCACAATGAAAGTATGATGCATGCAAACATAAATGCAAACATAAATGTAAACATAAACAATCACATCATAATCATAAATGCAATAAATAAAGCAGTAAAAGCAACCAAACCCTATCCTACAGAGCGCTAGGACTGACTTGCTTAGGGAAGGTGGACCAGTAAGAGGTCAACTTCTATCCCTAGCAGAGTCGCCAGCTGTCGCATTACGCGAAAAACCGGCGGGAAAAAGACACAGAGCCGCCACCGTGCGTTATTTATCCGAAAGGAGGGAAAGAAAACGCTCGAAGTAAACCTGGAAAGGACATGGTCTCGCGACCAGAGATTGATGGGATCGGGAGTCGGTTATGCGAAGGGAAGGTATTAGCACCCCTACGCATCCGTCGTACTCGACGGGTTCCACGCTCAGAAAGAATAGAAGAAAGGTTGCTAGATAACTATTCAAAACTGTACAAAGCTAGGACAAAACACAGATGGAAGACGGAAGAAGGACTCGGCAGGATGTCGCATCCTGGGCCTACGTAGTTTGTCAGACACAAACATCAGAGTCGACGTAGTTCGGGGACAGGGGAAACGTGCTCGCTAGGATATCGCATCCTATGCATACGTATCTTCTCTAACCAGAGAAGAATCAGAGCACTCGTAGCTCGGCTAACGCACGCCAAAAAAAACACAAACAGGAAACCGACTGCCAATCGCTAGACTTACGTCAGACTCCACACAAACAGGCAAACATGGAAACCGAGTGCCAATCGCTAGACTTACATCAGACTCCGAACCAATAAACACACACAGGAAACCAACTGCCAATTGCTGGGCTTACGTCAGACTCCAAACAAAGAAGCAAACACAGGAAACCAACTGCCAATCGCTGGACTTATGTCGGACTCCAACACACACAAAGGGTTGAAAAAGAAAAAGGGCGCCCGGAGAGATCAACTCATCTCCTGCCTTCGTACCTCATCTAGTATGAGGATCAGGGCGACGTAGTTCCCCTTAATAGGGAAAGAACTTCTATCCTAACCAGAGACAAGGGAGATAACAAGCTACTAGGTAAACTACGACTCGAGCCTAGAAGTTGTCATGCATACGATCCCTATGTTGAAGTCTCTATCCTAACTTGCACAGGAAGCAAGCTAGCCTAAACAGCACATCAAGCAAATACAAGCACAATAAATCAAGCACACACACTATATGCAAACAAATGGCTCATACAAGGCTAGGCTGTAGAAACAAGCCAACTGGAATGGGGTGTTTTTAGCTCTTAACCCTAACATTGAGAGTTAGGGTGAAGCAGATGAAATGGAGATGACGGCTGTGCCTCATAGCTCTTATCCCTGGGCTGGGAGAGACTGAATCAAATAGAAAGTGTGGGAGTTCAGAATGTAGGAACTCTTCTCCACAAATGACTGACACAACAAGATCTTGGGTTCTTATTCAAATTGCATCAAGACAAGGTGTGAGCAAAGTGAATGACACAACTGAATAGCATGGGATGGATTGCATATCCCTTCTATCTGCCAATTGCCTCTTAAGAGGACTTTACCTGCTTGGCACAAAATTAAACATCCACAAGCATTTCCTCTTAAGGAGGGCTTCAGACAGGTGCCTGCCAAAGTAACATGACAGGTCTTCCAGACTACATGAAGATCAAGGAATTATACCTCAGTGGTATGCAAACCACAAGCAAGCAAAGCAAAGTTCAAATGAACTTAAAGCAACTTAGGTACCTCTTGAAGAGCAGAATCTTATTTTGCATGTTCCAAGGCTTGTAATGGTCCAGATCAATTCCAGAAGTCTTGTGGAGATGATTGATGAAGAATTTGAAGCTCCAACACGTGTGAATCCAGCTTTACTTGAAAACTTAGTTGACACCTTCAAGCTTGAAGCATGGTTGAATCTGACACGAATTCTTCAGAATGCACGTTCAATCTCACTCAAAACCACTCCATGATCATGAATTCACAAAGAGAAATGAGGTTTATGTGAAGAATCTTGAAGTTCTTTGTGAGAGAAAAATTTGAGAGAAATTCTAGATCTAGATCTGAAAGTGTGTGTCCTGAATGAAACAGTTGTGATTAAGCTTATATATGCCTTGCTAATTAATCTGAAATCAAACTTAAGCCAAAGCTAATTGAGATTAAGAGAATACAAGGTGTATGCACCAATTTGCATTTTCACCTCATCCATGAGATGCACACGTGAACAGTGCACACCAAGGCCCAAATCCACTCAAAATTACTCCATGCACACATTAGGATTGGAATTACATGCATGTGATCAACCAATATTGATTTTGGTAAATTTCCTTCAAAAACTTCATGAATAAGCAAGTGACCATATATTCCAATTTCATGCAATGTGATGAGGTATTTGAAAAATTCATGTCATGAGAAACATTTTGCAAAAAGAACCACCAAATTTGGAGTTTTGGTTCAAAAGATATGGCCATTTGAAGTTTCAAGCACACTTTGCAAAGATTTGACAATAACTCCTTAACCATTCATTAGAATTCATGATCTTGGACTTTTTTGAAATGGGAGAGAAAGATCTTCAACTTTCATGTTGGACAAAATTTCATTTGAAACTTCCTTGATGTTGGAAAGTTGAGTTGAAGTTGGTCCAAAAACTTGCCATTTTTGGAAACTTGAAATTACAGGTCACTTTCCATTTTGGAAACTTTTGATCTGGCTTCAAAACCCTCAAGGTAGATGTTTGACATGTTGAATAACCTTCTTTGGGACATGAATGAAGTGTCTCAAACCATTTCTCCATCTCCTAGCCCTTAGTTGACTTTTATGGGCCTCAGATGACTTGATCATGCACTGTGGACTTTGAGCCTTCAACACTTGGCCAAATTGCATCAAAATGAACCTTGGGTCATGTAAGCTCTCTAGAACAATCATAGGGCCTTCATCTCATGGCAAAACCCTTGCTCTCTTGCACAGATGGATTCTCCTGATCAATTTTGACTGATGAAATGCAACATGATATGCAATGTGAATGCAATGTTAATGACCTAAAAATGAAATGAATGTACAAATGGGGGGTGCAAATTTGAGGTGCTACAGATATGACACAGCTTTATCAGATGAATACAGGACTGGACCCGCTAACTGTATAACCAACGGCGATACTGATCTATTGCTGACATTGTTATTGTTGTTGTTGTCGTACCGAATTACCAATCTCTCTAGCTGCTTAAAAATGGGCACTATGAAATTCACATCGTCATCTACATGACGGGTTTGAACAATTTGAATCATGCCTTCATCCATCAGTCGCTGGATGTCCCTTTTCACAACTTCACAACCCCTCGGGTTAGCACTGCAAATAACACAACCATCATGGTCATGTTCACAATCACTTACCAAACAAATATCCTTATGCATCTGCACCAAGGACCTCCTGATAAAACACACATCAAAAACCTTAAACTCGCCAGGACAACCATCCACCATATTCACATAAGAGTTCCCATGGGCAGGTAGCGGATTTGCTTTCACAATCGGCGCACGGTCCTCAAAGGACACCATCCCACTCTTCATTATTTTCGGAACCTCATACTTGAGTGGATGACAAATCTCTATATCATGTCCGGGTGCTCCTTGATGAAAAGCACAACGGAGCTCAGGCTTGTACCACCATGGAAGTGGTTCTAGAATCTGCGGCGGGTTTCTTGGTTGGATTAGGTTCTTGAGAACCAAAGATGTGTATAATTCTATATAAGACAATGGAATCGGGTCAAAAGATACCTTTTTCCTCTCAAACTTTTGTTGATGATGATTTTTGGTATTGTTGTTGTTGTAGGTGTTTGTTCGTTGTTGCAGTTGTTGTTGTTGACGTTGTGGTTGTTGAACTGGTGTTGATTGTTGATTAGAAAACACAGGGATAACTGAAGAGACTTGATGATGATGATGTTGACGGGATGGTTGATTCCTTCTGATCTGAGGCCTCTTCTTCCTCCCACTGCTTATTGCATTCGCTTCATTGTCCTTTTCTTCCGAAAATTGCTCCCATATCTCTTACTCGATGATGCTTCATCTTTCGAAAAACGTCCCTCTCGGACTCCTTCCTCAAGCCTCATCCCCATGTTTACCATCTCGGTAAAGTCACTAGAGGCACTAACAATCATTCGTTCATAATAAAATAAACTCAGGGTCTTCAGAAAGATCTTTGTCATCTCTTTTTCTCCAAAGGAGAAGTGATATGGCCGGCCAATTCCCTGCATCTCTGCGCATACTCTTTAAACATCTCCTTATCTTTCTGAGACATAGACCTCAGCTGGTCTCTATCAGACGCCATATCCACATTGTACTTATATTGCTTGACAAAAGCCTTCCCCAAGTCATTGAAAGTTTGAATGCTTGCACTGTCCAACCCCATATACCAACGGAGCGCAGCATCGGTCAAACTGTCCTGGAAATAATGAATCAACAGTTGATCATTATCGGTCTGAGTAGACATCTTGCGAGCATACATCACTAGACGACTGATCGAACAAGTGTTCCCTTTATACTTTTCAAAGTCAGGTACTTTGAACTTCATTGAGATCTTGACATTGGGCACTAATCACAACTCAACAACATTTTTTCCAAACAAATCCTTACCTCTTAGCGTCTTCCATTCCTTGCGCAACTCAAGAAATTGATCTTTCATTTCATCCATTTTCTCGTAGATATCCGGACCCTCAGACGGCTCGGAGTGATAAATGGTGTCCTCTACACGAGGTAAGGTGTGCACAACAGGAGGTGGCACCGACATGACCGGGATAGATGTCGGCATGGAAGCAAAAGTAGGCGCAAAGCCTTCAGGCATAAAGTTGGACGATATTCCCCACGGGAATCCGGCAGGCATAGTGGGTGCAAAATGAGCGGTAGCAGTAGGCATGGTAGAGGTAGCCATTTGTGAAATAACTGTCCTTGCAGGAGGAGTTGCAGGTGTTTGAGAAGCTTGACTCTGAGCAGTAAGAACTGACTCCATCATGGAAGTCAGGCGGGCGATCTCGTCCTTCAGCTCTATGTTCTCTTGTTCTAGATGCTCCATAATTCTTATATGATTGGCGTGGGTGTTGTATCAATGAGTCATCTTTGCTAAAGCATAGAAGAAACACCAATGAGACATCTGGCGAAAAGGAAACCTGCTTATCCAAATGATGCATGAAATGTAATGCTTGTTTATTTATTTTTATTTTCAAGAAACTTACTATATCATTTGCAAATATACATATCAACAATTGCAATTTTTATATGACCCAAAATCTCTTTTCATTTATATAATTAGAAGGATTACACTGAGTACAATTTCAGAAACCAAACTAAAAATTCAAGAGAAAAGGAGACTAGTCATTCTAAGGATCCCTAACAAAAATGTCACAAGACCTAGCTTAAGTCGCATACTTCCTTCAAATGCGATGGATCTCGGTCTCAAAAGAAACCTTCATCTGAGTCTTCTCAAGGACAGGCTGATCAAAAATCTTCTTCCAAGCAATGGAAGGCTGAGGCATGCTAAAAGATGAAACCTCTGGCTCTCTCTGTGTCTTCGTCACTCGGTCTTCAAGTAGCTCAATAAGTGCATTTTTATCCTTATACTCCAACTGCAACTCTTCATGCTTCTCGATCAAAGCACGGAAACACTCTTCCCACATATCTTTCTCTTGCTTCATCTTGACGAGCGCGTCTTCCAACTCATCTACATCTTGGTTAGGGAGAGTTAATGGCTCAACCACAACCATAGACATAGGTCTTTTACAAGGATAAGGCATCTTCAACTTCAAAGCTCTCTTCTTCACCCAACGAGTGTAAGCTTCCAAAGCTACACAAATGCACGGACCAAGCTCGGATCTTCCCTTCCTATGCACATTATGCCAAGCATGCACAATCTTCTGTTTCAAATGTTGGGGATCTTTACCCTCTTGATAGAAAAGACCTTCTAACAAAGTGTTATTAGGTTTGTCTATCAAGGGGAACCCAAGTTGACGACGATCCAAAGCAGGGTAATAGTTAATTCCTCCTTGTGTACCAACGAGAGGCACATTAGAAAATTCACCAAAACTATCAATAATCTCCAAACTGCTCAAAGAAGGATCATACCAAACTATATCATCATTAGTGAGAGACATAAGTCTCTGAGACCACCTTAGACATTGTTTGTTCTCCACAAAAGCAGGTGTCTGAGGCAAGTGCGAAATAAACCACTTGTGCAGAAGAGGAATGCAACAGACGATAGTTCCACCACCCTTAGAATTCCATAGATGCAAAGAGAAATACATATCACCCAACAAAGTAGGTACAAGATTCCCAATCAAGAAAAGTCTAATGGCGTTAACATCAACAAAACCGTCAACGTTAGGGAACAAAGCTAATCCATAAATGAGCAACACAAATATAGCTTCAAAAGCATCCACACTACCGACTTGAGAAAAAGTAGTCGCTTCCTTGATGAGGAAATCAGATGGCAACCCAAACAATCCTCCTTTCTTCACCCAATGAGCCTCTATCTCAGACTTCTTCATGTGAAGAGCTTCAGCAATAATACGAGATCGTGGAATCTTCTTTAATCCACTAAAAGGCACTCTACTAGAAATAGGTATCCCCAAAAGATGAGAATACTCCTCCAAGGTAGGCACAAGGTGAAAATCGGGGAAAGTGAAACAACGGTAGAGAGGATCATAGAATTGCACTAGCACACTCAAAAGTCCTTTAACTACATCAGCAGACAAGATAGACAGGAGCTTCCCATGGCGTTGTTTGAAGTCCAAGGGATCTAATACAAAAGATGCTAGACTCCTTAACTCTTTCAAGTCGGGACATCTGAAACTGTACTTCTTAGTGTTCCTACGTCCACAATCCATGGTTTGAAAATATTGGCAAATAATACCTCAGTTCCTTGAAATTTTCCTGTGATGAATGGTATGATGTGCATGAATGCATGAATGCAAAAATCACAAAAAAGGGATCACACACAAGGCAAACAAAGGTCAAGGGATGAATCAAGTCATTGTCAAGATCAATCATCAATTTTGCTGGATTATGGTTTACACCTTATCAACACCCAAGTTCCATTGATATTGACAAGACTTGATTGAATCAACCAAGAATCAAGGGTTTGTTGTAAGTCACGAGCATGGAGTTTGGGTAAGAACCATCCCAAAGGAGTGAACTAAGGATAAAACCTGTAGATTATGTTCTAAAAGTTCCCATAGTCTTAATTCCATCTATCGGATATTACAGGTTAAGATGACTGACTCATCAACCCATAATATTCTCAAGAGAAACTCGTCTGAGTGTAGTATCTCGTAACAACTGTTATCAAGTTTACACTTGAACAGTCTTTGCACTACGTCCTAAATAGGCCAAGGTGGGGTAAATGTTCTACGGTCCTCAGCTTCTCGGACCCAAATTAGAGATAGTAATGCCTAACCACAAATACTTGTGTGACATTTCCAAATCTAAAAGAGTCTCCACTGAAGAGATGGATCTCAAGCCAACTTTTTAATGACTACTCCACACAAGTCAAACATGACTATACCATCCTCTTATCTTAATTGAGCTCAAGTTCGTCTTAGAAATTATCTCACCACTCGGAGATGACCAAGCACAACAAGCAGATTATATCACACATACATATATACAAACATCACATATATACAAATATATACACATAAAAAGTAGGCTAAACCCACTGGAGACTATTCCCCAGCAGAGTCGCCACTTAATATCAGTAGCGGTAAATTCATGATCAACAAGCTATGCATAAGCTAGAAATCAAATAACAAGAGTCGCCACCGCGCTTTTATTGTTTCCAAGGGAAAAGGGAAAAAGTACGAACAAAACCCAAAAGTAAGAAGTTTTCAAATCAAAACTAATAAAATATCAGAGATTACAGGTAAGGGGGTTGGTTAAACAGAGGGAAGGTGTTAGCACCCAAAGTGTCCTAGGTACTCCTAGGGAGCCCTTTTTGTGTGCATGTGTATTTGGTACAAAAGTGATGTTTACAAACAAATAGAATGGGGGGATGAAAAAAGAATTCATTAATTATGTTTTTGTGTTTGACAAGACCTTTTGACTTATGCCTACGTACCAACATAATAATGAGGGATCAAAATCTCAAAGTGGATTCATTGCTTTTAACAAAAATTAAGTTTGAAAGGCACAAAAGCCCAAAAATGGTTTGAATGAGTTAGTTCATTTTTTGTTTTTTTGAAAGTTTAAGTCAATTAAAATTAAGTTTATTTACAAATTTAATTTAAGAAAAGAAGTCTGAAAATGCAATGGCATAAGGCCAAAGCTTTTATCTTTTCGCAAAGTGGTAAAAGTTTAGAAGAAAATAAGTTCAATCAAAGAAGATTTTGAAAAGGGAGGGAGAGATTTTGAAATAAAAGAAATAGGGAGAAGATGAAGAGACTCTTATGAGTGTAGTATCGCGTAACAATCGTATCAAATCTTACACTTGAACGACCTTCGCACTACCACCTAGAAATAGGCCAAGATGGGTTTGGTAAACTAAGGTCCTTGACTTCTAAGGTCTATATTGGAAAGAGTAATGCCTAACCACGACTACTCATGTGACATTATTGATCCCATCATAACCTCCACCAAGTGAATGGGCTTGCAAGTCAACTTGCTAAGGAATAACTCCACACAAGTCAATAAGACTATGCCATTCTCCTATCCTAAGTGCACTCGAGTTCGAGTATAGAGCTCATCTCACAAATATCACCAAGCATACAAGGAATTAATATATCCGGCAATTCAATCATTACAAACAATACAGTAATCCCAAATTGCACAAAAATGTCTCACAAAATAATATACAATACAATACAACAAATGTGAAAATTAGGCAAAACCCACTAGGCAAATATCCCCAGCAGAGTCGCCACTTTTCTGTAGCGGGGTATTCGTTACCTTTAGATTTATTGACTAAATTAAAAGTAAACCATAAAAGTCGAGTCGCCACCGCACTTCTATTTATCCAAAGGAACGGTTAGAAAGCGAACAAAAACCGAGAAGTTTTATCGAATCAAAAACTAATAAAAATGTCAGAGTTCGGGGTAAGGGGGTTGGTTATGCAATGGGAAGGTTTTAAGCACCCAAAACATCCTAGGTACTCCTAGGGAGCCCTCTTCACAATTGTTGTAAGGTTGGTATTTTGTGAAAATTTGTTTGTGCAAACATGATTGGGGAGATGAGAGAAGAATGTAGAAATTATTTACAATTTTGTGTTTGAATGGATAAACCCATTGCCTACGTAGCATCTTAAAAAAAGATTAGGATCAAAACCTCGTAGTTCGGGGTAAAAATCACAAAACAAGTTGGTGAATTTTATTGGTCCAAAAGCCTTAAGGTCTTTTGTTATCCAAGGGAGAAAACTCAACCTAAAACCACAAAATCCACCATGTGAGGATAGCTTCAACATGCTAGTGAGGGGTTATCCCTATAATAAGCATGGAAGACTCATTGTCCATCACTAAGGATATAAGTGAGTATTATATCTACCTCAAGGATAACTCAAACCTAATAGCTAAAGGTTATGAAAAGTTTTTGATAAGAAAGTGGCCATTGAAACCACAATAGCATTTGAATGAGTTATATTCACCAATGAAAAGTATTTACAAAATATGGTCGAAGTTGACTTAAAGCTTCAATTCAAAATAAGTGTTATGAAAAGAAAGTTTGAAAATCAAAAGCATAATGCTTAGGTTTCTAATGTTTGAAAACAAATGTTAATGTTTGTACAAAAGTTTTGGCTTGGGTTAGAGTGGAGGGAAGAAGAAGAATGGCTAAGTCCTAAACATACAAGAGATGAAGGATAAGAAATAAGACCATAAATGGAGTTCCTTTCTGGAGATCATATTGATGATCCAAGTAGCTCCCATCCTTTGGAATAAGCAAGCAAATAAGTGTATACTCAAGCAATCAATCAAGCAAGCAAAACTCTTAGGAATCTTCCAATGGCTCTTATATCTCTCATTTTAGATGCACATGATAATGGTTCTTCAATTTGGCTCAAATGGGAATCCCTAACACAAAAGCACACACATCAAACGTTCCATAAAGTAATCCCCAATTGGTTGATGTGCCAAGTGGTCAGCCAAGATACTACCTTTAATAGCTTTTTGAGCTCGATACTCAATATCATACTCAGACAACACCATCTGCCAACAGGAAATCCTCCAGTTAAAGCAGGCTTCTCAAAGATATACTTGATTGGATCCATTTTGGATATCAACCAAGTCATATGATTCAACGTATACTGGCGTAAGCGCTTAGCGACCCAAGCCAGAGCATAACATGTTTTCTTAAGCATCGAGTATCGAGACTCACAATCAGTGAACTTCTTACTCAGGTAGTAGATAACATACTCTTTCTTTCCTGATTCGTCTTGCTTGCCAAGGACATAACCCATAGAGTCTTCAAGAACTGTCAGATACATAATCAATGGTCTCCCTTTCACAGGTGGAGACAGAATCGGAGGCTCGGACAGATACTCTTTGATATTGTCAAAGGCTTTCTGGAAATCCTCGGTCCAATCATGACGCTGATCTTTTTGAAGGAGCTTGAATATTGGTGCACATGTGGCAGTCATGTGGGATATAAATCTGGAAATGTAATTCAAGCGGCCAAGAAAACCTCGGACTTGCTTCTCACTTTTGGGCGCAGGCATCTCTGGTATTGCTTTGACCTTGGCAGGATCAACCTCAATACCTCTCTCACTGACAATAAAGCCCAATAACTTGCCGGAACGGACTCCAAATGTACACTTATTAGGATTCAGACGAAGCCTTTACTTCCTCAAACGCTGAAAAAGCTTCAACAAGTGCTCTACATGCTCAACTTCCATTCTCGACATTGCAATCGTATCATCAACATACACTTTGATCTCCTTATGCATCATATCATGAAACAAGGTAGTCATAGCTCGTTGATACATGGCTCCGGCGTTCTTCAAACCGAAGGGCATCACTTGATAACAGAATGTTCCCCAAGGTGTGATGAATGTTATCTTCTCCATATCCTCGGGTGCCATTTTAATCTGATTATATCCAGAAAATCCGTCCATAAACGAGAAGACATTGAATTTAGCATTATTATCTACCAACATATCAATATGTGGTAGAGGAAAATCATCTTTCGAACTAGCCTTATTCAAGTCTCTGTAGTCTACACACATTCGGACTTTTCCATCTTTCTTTGGCACGGGAACGATATTGGCCACCCATTGAGGATATGTAGAAGTCACCAGAAACCCCGCATCAATTTGCTTCTAAACTTCTTCTTTGATCTTCACTGCCATGTCGGGATGAGTTCTTCTGAGTTTCTGCTTTACGGGCACGCACTCAGGTTTCAACGGCAGGAAGTGTTGCACAATATCAGTATCTAGACCAGGCATGTCTTCATATGACCAGGCAAAGACGTCGACATATTCTCGTAGCAACTCAATCAACCCCTTCTTCACAGATTCTTCCAGGAGTGCCCCAATATTCACTTCTCGCACACAATCCTCAGACCCCAAGTTGATTGTTTCCAGATTCTCAAGATGTGGCTAAATGATCTTCTCTTCGTGCTCAAGTAGACGGGTAATCTCGTCGGGAATCTCTTCAACATCATCTTCTTCGGCCTCAAATACAGGGAACTCAAAGTTGGGAGATGGTGTTGGATCATTATGTTCAATGGGTTTGACCAACCTACATAATGTTTTTGGATATAAAGAGTTTTTAGAATTCAAACAAGGTAAATCATTATGCAGATGAAAAGATTGATTTTATTCTATTTTTAAGGTTTTATGTGATCACCAATTTCATGCAAAAAGCAAAAAGTGAAAATAATTGGAAAAACAAACATTTAACATGAATTTATTGAATGAAATATCATTGTATTTATGAGCCAACAATGTCATCACTCCTCCTTTTGGCATGGGAGAAGGGTTTTTAAACAAACAGTGAACATTACATTGACTTATGGACAACTGTTGGAACATCAAAAGCGACCAAGTTATTGCAGACCCCTCTAGGGATGACAAAGGTGCCAGAATATTCCTCTGCATCCTCTTCCACAATAGCGGCAGCTTCCTCGTCTTCAGCGGCGTGAATGAACCCACCACTCTGAAACAGCCCATGTTTGTTGAAAGTACCAGAAGAATACCCTATATCAGCCCGGGATCTGTTGTCTTCCATCTTGATCATTTGTCCCAAACCAGTAGTTGTGCCATGCTCAATGGCCAACTTAGCATCATTGTAGGACGCAAATGAAGAAGTTCCTTTCTTAGTAGGCTCAACAATAGATAAAGCTTGGAACGGTGTTCCAACTTCATCCTCAGCATCTATATAAGAAAAGGAAGACATATGGCTAACCAAGAGAGCCTTCTCTCCCCTACCACCACCAGCTTTTTGTTCTTGACAAATTTTAATTTCTGGTGTAGGGTGGATGTCACGGCGCCTGCCTCGTGAATCCATGGTCTGCCCAACAGACAACTATATGATGGGTGGATATCCATGACCTAAAAAGTGATATGGAAATCACTTGGTCCAATCTTTATTGGGAGTTCAACCTCACCAATCACCGTTTTGCGGGATCCATCAAAAGCTTTTACCACTACTCCACTCTGCCTCATGGGAGGCCCCTGGTATGACAATTTCGCCAGAGTGGACTTTGGCAACACATCCAATGATGATCTAGTGTCTACCAGTACATTAGACATGGCATCATCCTTGTAGCTCATAGATATGTGAAGTGCCAAATTATGGTCTCTTCCCTCCTCAAGGAGATCAGCATCACGAAAACTCAGATTGTTACAAGCGGTAATGTTTGCAACAATACTATCGAATTGTTCTATTGTGACGTCATGGTCTACATACGCCACATCCAACACCTTTTGCAGAGCTTCACGGTGTGGTTCTGAGTTCATCAACAAAGATAACACAGAGATCTTTGACGGTGTTTGTAGAAGCTGATCTACAATGTTGTATTCACTCCTCTTGATGAGCCTTAGCATGTCATCACAGTCTTCTATCATGGTGCCATTCTGGTCAGCAGAGACAAGACTTCTTACAACGGTGGCAGGTTTACTAGCAATAAGTGCCGGATTTGGAGCAATAACAGCGTTTCCAACCGGGCGCACAACACAATCAGCAACATCAGCCCTTCTGATGTCAGCCTGGGGTTTCGGCAGAGCTGAGAAAACACGAACGCTACGGGTCAGGCCGCTGACATCAGCGATATTAACAACAAAGGTAGAGGGCAGGGGAACCTCCTTCCCATCTTCCAATGCCACAACATTGTAATGATAGGGTACAACCTTATCAAAAGAATACGGCACAGGGCCAGCTGGTTTAATTATCAGAGAGGGAGAAGCCTTCTGCTTGCTGCCATCATATCGGATGACAACAGGCTCTGGGATCCGAGTTACTGGTGATATCACGTTGACTTCATCATCTCCATCGCGATTCTGAAGTATTTCAATTACACCTTCATCCAGCATTTCTTGGATGTCTTTACGGACTTGGCGACATCCCCTCTAATTGACAGTGCAAACACGGCATCTTTCATGGTCGTGCTCATAGTGACTGTATTCACACAATAGTCTGTGCATCTCGACCAATGATTGTCGAATATGGCTGACATATTTGACCTTATATTTACCAAGGCAGACCTGGACCATGTTGACAGCAGATTTCCCATGCTCGATCAATGGGTTCTTCTTAACATTGGTACCTACATCCTCGAAACACAAGATACCACTTCTCACAAGGTCTTGAACCTTGGTCTTCAGCAGGTAACAGTTTTCCACGTCATGTCCGGGGGCACCGGAATGATAAATACAATGTAGCTCGGGCTTATACCACCACTAAGGGTTGGTAGGTATAGCCGGTGGGTCGCGTGGAGTAATCAGTTTTCTCTCTATCAAAGAGGGATATAGCTCTTCATAGGTCATAGGAATAGGATCAAAGGTGACCCTCTTCCTCTCATAGCTTGTACTGGTCTGATTATTGTTTCGAGGCTGGTAGGCCTGCTATTGAGGACGGTGTTGTTGTTGTTGATATTGTTGATGTTGCTGTTGCTGGTTATTATTATGTTGATAGTGCTTGTTTTCTCTGAAAACAGGTGCTTTATGAGCCACCTGATGTTGATTACCGGCGGGAGGCACGACCTTCCTCCTCATAGAGGGTCTTCTAGATTTAATATGGGAGGTCACAGCATGTGCCTCACCATCTTTCTTCTTTCCAAACGCCCTATATCATTTGGTAGAAGAGCCTTCTTCTCTAGTCAGGCGCCCGTCCCTGACTCCTTCCTCCAAACGCATCCCCATGTTCACCATCTCGGTGAAATCAGAAGGAGCACTGACAATCATCCGCTCATAATAAAATGAGCTCAAGGTCTTCAGGAAGATCTTGGTCATTTCTTTTTCTTCCAGCGGAGGCACAATCTGTGCTGCTAGTTCTCCCAACCTCTGGGCGTACTCCTTGAAAGTTTCCTTGTCCTTCTGGGACATGTCTCTCAATTGATCCCTATCGGGAGTCATATCCACGTTATACTTGTGTTGCTTGACGAAAGCTTCACCAAGATCATTGAAGGATCGGATGTTCGCGCTGTCCAAGCCAGTATAAGTTGATTTAAGAATGCAACATGACTAAACAGTAGCAACATAATGTACATAATGTAAGCCAAATAGATTATTTACATGTTTTGCAAATTACACTATACCATCAATCTCACAGATGCTCTTACAACCGCACACTATTACTGAAATAAGAATTATAATAAAATGTTCATGGTAAAGTAATATAAACTCATCTAAAATGCAAATACCTCATTTGACCGAAATATTACATCATGCTAACATTATAATTTGATCAAATTTGAAATGCCATGAAATGAAAAAAGAGGGGACTAAGCAGCAAACCACGGAACTCATTCATCGCACAACAAGCAACATTAACAACAACGCTATATTTACAATTCTTCTCACAACATAAAAAATAAACAAAACGCAACCAGATAATCTCGGTAATGGATGAGGTACCTTACCCTTGCTCGATGACTTCAAATTGATGTACAACCTCCAAACAGTAGAGGTGAAGATCTGCTAAGCGGTGGAAGAACAGTTGCATATCTCTACAAGATTCGGTCCATTCTTTAACTTCAGCAACCTAACCAACGAACAACGGTGCCGCTATGTAATGCTGAGCTGAGTTGTTACCGTGGAAATTGATTAACAGTTCGTTGCCAAGAAGGTTGATGTGAAAGCAGATTTGTGTTCTTCGATGTGTGTTCGTAGAGTGGTCGCCGGAAGGTGTGAGAGATGCCGTCGTGTGTTGAAGGTTGGTTTTGGGGTTTCGGTGAAGACGAAGGTGGTTCGGCGGTGGTTTAGGGTTGGAGTGGTGGCGGAGGGTTTTCGGTGTAGATTGTGTGGAAGCGGAGGGAGGTAGGTTGATGGTCGATGAAGGGTTTGACGGTGGGAGTTGTATGGTACGGCGGTCGTGATGAAGGGTTTAGACGGAGGAAGGTGAAAGGGATGGTGCGAGCGGCGGATTTAGGTGGAGTTTATGATGATGGAAGATTTACGAGGGTGTGGTGGTGATGTTGGTGAAGAGTTTAGGGCGGTTTTGAAAGTTTTAGGGGGAGGAAGGTGAATCGGAGAAGGTGGCAGCGGTGTAAAAAGGACGGTAGTGTGGTTGCCTGTGTGACATCGGTTTGAAAGAGAGGGTTTTGGGTGATGGAGCGATGAAGAAGATGAAGGTTATGGTGGTGGTGACACGCGGGGAAAAATGGTGAGGAAGAAGAGATTCACGGTGGGTTTAGCGGTGAAGATGAAGAGGAAAAGTTTTTTTATTTTTATTTTTTCTTTCTTTCTGTTGGAGAGGTGAGTGAGTGAGGTTATTACGTGAGGGAGTGAGGTGTGAGTGAATGCTGAGAGTGTGAGGTGATAGTGAGCGTGAATGTGAGAGGTAGTTGGAGAGACGTGAGAGATTTGTGAGTGGATGACGCGTGGAGGGAGGAAATGAGGTCCGTTGAGAGATAGAGACGTGCCAGCTGGCCAATGAAAGGAGAATCCAATGCTTATTTTAATTTAATATTATTATTCTGAAAATCAATATTGTTATTCATTTTTGACAAAAATATGATTAACACAAATAAAAGCTTTAATTATTTAATTTGATATTTTTAATAAATAAATAAAATGACCTGATCAAAAATAGAAATTGGATATAAACTTACTCGAAAAATTAAATCGGACACATTAAAATGATCAGCATCAAATATACTTATTGAAAAATACAGTGTTTCTTCAAATTTTGAAATAAATTTGCACCGGTTAAAAGGCTCAGGCGGGTCAAAATGTAATCGAGACAATCGCTGAAAAATACAATGAGCACACCAGGTTAAACTACGTGAACAGTAGATTAATAATACTGGTGTGTGTAATTTTAAATTTGAAACTTTTTACCCGCTGATTCTGCATGTTCTTGAGAAACGATTTAACCAATTTGTCTGTATTCTCAATAAATTTATCCTGACTGATATTTTAGGTATTATTCATGATGGAATGTATGTCATTCTATGCATATGATGCAAAAATAAAAATGAAATCAATTCTATGAAAATTTAAATATGCCCGGACAAAATTGGGGTATGACACACACGCATGGTATTCACAATGGATGCGTGAGATTAAAACATTTTGGATTGATCATGTGGTTCGTAACCTGTCCAGCACACCACCGGCGTTGGACCTTCGGTCACCTTCTCAGGCGAGGCTCACCGGACTGGTTCAGTCATCACCATCACATAAATGGAAAAGGAGGACATGATCTGAAAGAAAAAATGGCATAGAGCACGAATCTGACCTCAATTTTAACTAACTCCACATATATAGAAAGATATGAGGAGTTGAATTTTTAGGTGTGTCAACTGAGTTGCTTCGATTTGACCTCTAAGCAACTCAATCTTCTTGCCTACATTTGTAGGACTTCAGATAACCAAAGATCCAAGAGAATTGAGTAGAATTGAGAGAGAATGGAAGAGATGAAGTTTTCTGAAAATTACCTTCAATGTTATGCAGTAATTGATGTTGGTTGCTTCAAACACGACCTGATCACACTTGAGAAGCTAGCAGGAAGTGATTAGAGAGGTTGCAAGGCTTTGGATCCTGGAGTTCTTGAATCTCCAAAAATTGAGATTCAAACTGAAATTTAAAATTTAAATTTCTCAGGTTTTCCTTTAGGATGTGAGGGTTTAAATGGGGGGGGGGGGCAAAGCTGGCGCACAAGGTGTGTTTCAAATGAGCACAGAAGTCATGTATTTATAGCATGAATGAATGATATTTGCACACTTCAAATTTTGTCCAATTTTAGTAATGTTGATGGCACGAGTGCATGGGCATGTGCAGGTCCATGATACAATGCAAAAATGTCCAAAATGATTCCAAATGAAGTCTGAATGGAAGCTTGATTGGTAAGGAAAAGTGAACTGAAGTTTTGAAGTTTGATTCTTTCCAATTATGCAGCTCTGTTAAAGCCATGCACAGACCTAGTAAGCCTCATCCAAAATGCATAAACTTGGGTTCTTTAGAAAGCTTGAATCAAGGGGAACAAGTTTGATGTTCAACACGTTTTCATTTGTAGCTTGGAACATGGAGAATTTTGAGGTGGAAGTTTGGAAATTTCAACATGTTGAAAATTTTTCTAACTGTCAAGCCATATATCTCAATATTCCACCTTGTTTAACTTTTTATGTGAGATTCAAATGAAAAAGGTGTCTTAATAAAAGTTGTATATCTTTCAAAGTACTTCAAAATGGTCACCAATTTCATGTAATTTGGATTTATAATGATAGAGTTATGCATTTTTGAAGTTTGGAAAAATCACTTGTTCAATGGTATAGGTCAAAAATGACCTATAATGTAACCTCATATCACATGCTCATAAAAGTTGAATTAGCTCTGACTCCAAACATAAAGGTTGAAGTAGACATATTTAATTTGATTGTTCAACTTGGAAATCTTTCATATCATAAAAATTGAGCAAGTTAAGGCCTTGGGAAGTTGACTTTCAAATTAGGGTTTAGACAAAATGACCTATAATGTTTCAACATCGAAAATGATTTTAAAAGAAAAACTAGCTCTAAGTCTCAACATGAAAGTTGTTTGTAATGTCATTTAGAGTAACGTTTTTCTTGGAATAATTTTCATATGGTAAAAAGTGTAGGAAATAGGGTATAGGGAGACCCAGTTTTGATCAGATGAATTCATCTGGCCAACCACCATCAACCAACTTGCTAACCTTCAATTCTTTGAACTTTCATGGCTCATGGTAGATCATATATGGATAAGATGATTAATTTTTAAGTATCCCTTGATAAATTGGTTCAATTGGTGAGATAGCTTCCTGGAGAAGTTACTCAAGATACCTAGTCAAACTAGGGTTTCCAAGGCAAATCACCCCCAAACTCTTTAAGAAAACTTGATCAATATAACATGGAAGAATCAATGGAACTCATAACCATTCTTGTATCAATTCATGGTTGTGCTCTTTGTCATGAGGGTATTAAACCCTAGATATGAACTTGATAAATCAATGGAGATCATGCCCTACCTACAAAAGAGTTAGGCAAATGCAAAGACATATTTTGGTATTTTGGTTAGTAAAATGATAATATACTAGTATGATACAATCACATGGTGCTTGGTGATCTCTCCCAAAACAAACCCAATGAAAGAGGGGTGAGGAGGATGCCAAGATATGATCCCAATGCTAATGCTTATGATGAAATTGCATGAGGGATCTTAGGGTCAAAATTTGGGTCCTACAACCGGAATAGTCCCCGATGTGGAGAAACTATCACTTTTACAATCGAAAGGAACTGCCTAGAAAACTAAAAGAAAAATAAAGCAGAACAAAAATTAAGCATAAACTAAACACTGGAAGAAGAGAGTGAGAGAGTTGTGCCAGTCTGAATGGTCCCCTTTTTATATCCTTTTCACATTCCTCATTTGTAGCAAGAGTAGTGGAAATCGTGGCTAAAAGGGTGGAGAAAAAGTAGGAAAAGTGGGGAGACTCGGTTGTGGCGGTTGCCACAACCCTAATTCCAAGACAACTGGCGAGCGCCACTCTTGTAGTAACCGCCCACCACTTTTAAAGGGTTGCTGGCGGCCGCCACCTTCCTTTTGGCCCAATGTGGCGGGTGCCACATACTTTGGGTAATGGGATCCACAAGCTCATTTGCTTTGATGGCCCATTATCCCATTGGAAGCCTCATTTTCTTCTCTTTTCTTGCTTTTTTCTTTCTTTTTTGCTATTTTCCATTTTTTTGGCGGTAAACCTTTTAGTCGATGAATACCTGCAAATAAACATAAAATACAGTGTAATAAATAGTGTTAATCGAGTAAAAAGCAGTGCATATAGGGCCAAAAATATGATACATTTTCGGGTTATCAAACTCCCCCATACTTAAACCTTTGCTTGTCCTCAAGCAAATGCCGCATTCATGAAAAAGTTTTGTAGAGTACTTGCAACATACATTATCAAGACTCGTGGAAAACACAGTTGCATTCGGATGCTCATTCTAGTCTATAAACTTTACTTTGGTTCAAATTTGTATTAACAGGTACTCACTTCCATACTAAGGGTATCTGAAATTCTAGTTATCAGACTTTAGATGTCACACGGGTTGTTATGACATCCAATTCTGCACAGACAAGAATTATGCAGAACTTAACAGTAAGTGTAGTAAATAACACGAGTAATTGTTTACCCAGTTCAGTCAAACATGACCTACATCTGGGGGCTACCAATCCAGGGAGGAAATCCACTATCAGTAGTATTAATTCAAAGCTAAACTCACCTTACAACTCGTCACTTAATCCCTACCCAATGCAATTTCAATCTTACTCTAAGATCAGAGTTCCTACTCACTCCCCCTCAATCACCTCAGTGATTACTTCCTTTAATCAATATTAAAGACACTTTTGAAGTCACACTTCAAACCACTCTTGATTGTGCTTAACAACTTTAATCAAGATACACAGCACTCACGCTTAAAAGCTTTGAGCGACACAACACTTACAACTCAATGAACACCCTATACCAAAACAATCATCAACGTGATAATGGCTTGGCTTACAAGATATGTCTGATACAAGACTCACAAAAATACAGCAGTGAAGTATGATGGACACACTTAATCTTCACGCCTCAAAATCCCCAAAACTGAATGAAGGAACGACTTCCTTTTATATTGCAGTACATGGGCTTTTGCACTTGTATTCTCCTGAATTTAAGGTCACGCGAGTTCCCATAAATTCAATATCTAGGTTACTAACAAATAGGCTATTTGTTAGGTTCATTAAATGTAGCTTGGTTGTTGATTTCCTGGTTTTTCTCGAAGCTGTTGAATCCCTGAAGAATAGCCTGAGAAAAAGCTGAAACAGAAAATTGAACAACCTACAATATAGCATATGCTGTCAGGAATGAATGTCACGACATTCAGCTTGACATCAAGGATCATATGCTGAGTCTGTTTTTCCAGAAAACAGACTGTACAATTTTGCTGACCTGTACATGACCAAAAAGACCATGATACAGTAACAGCTTACATTAATAAATGTCAAAGTATCCAATTTGACATTTACACATTTGGCCTTAAGTTAGTTCTGTTATCCTCTTGAAGTACAAACTAAGAAACATACTGAAGTGTAGCAGAACACCACTCTGTCTATTATTCAGTATATACTGTCCATGATGAATGTCATAACATCCAGTTTGACATTCATACAGTAGGCCTTATACCAGGTCTGGTTCTTCCTTGATAACCAGACTGCAAATGAATACTGAGCTCTAACAGAACACCAACTGTTCTATTCCTCAGTAGCTGCTGACAGGGATGAATGTCACAGTCTCCAGTTCGACATTCAATAAATCCTGTATTAGCTAATCCTCCAGTAACTACTCAAGTGTGTCATGACATCAGTCAAGACATCAGAGTACAGTTAGATATTCTAACCTACAATGTAGTCACACATACACACCATGTCATGACATCAGTCAAGACATTAGTATCCAGCTAGTGTTTTACCATATAATGCAGCCAATTAAACACCTACAAACTCCCCCTTTGGCAAATTTTTGGCTAAAACACTTTGATCCCCATAACAGAGTTCATAGCAGCGGAATCACACATCTAGCAGGAAATAAACCTAGCTAATACACTCAGAATGGCAGCACACTCACATACATGGAAGTTAACTAAGAACTTCACAAAGCCAACAACATAAACAAAAAAAAAATGACAGACTTACAGACTTGGTTTTACTTCACAGTTTCAACCAAGTTAGTACCCACTTGATCTTGCTTCACAGCTTTGATCAAGTAATCACCCACTTTTGCTTGACTGTAGGTACAACCATACCAGATGCCATGACTTTGTTTTTGACATCCAGAACCACTCCTGCATGAACAGCGTCCTTGAATTCCTACAGGTGCATAGGTCTTCTCACGTTAGGGTGTCTCCTTACCCTCTTGTTGCAAGTGGTAAAGTTATGATCTGTTGACCAATCAGAACATAGTTCCAATAAATACATTCCAAACATCAGTGATTGCTATAAGGTCTCAGAGAGACATATTCCCAGTTTGCCCCTTAAGTTTTCAAACTGAGTAGCATCCAGAGCCTTTGTAAATATGTCAGCCAGTTGAAGTTCAGTGGTCCAGTCACTCAAAACCCTAGAAAGTCAAACTTGGTCAACTGTGGATTTAATCAATGATTTGATGGATAGAATTGATCTGAAGGAGCTCATTCATGCTTGTATAAGCCTCATCTATCATGTCAAACCTCATCATGGAAGAAAATCAAGTCAGATCAGAAATTTTCCAGAAATAGAAAGTGGACCTGTAATTTCAACTGCCAAAAATGGAAACTTCTTGATCTTAAACTTACATCATGATACAAGCTTCAAATGAATTTTTGCCCAACATGAAAGTTGAAGATCTTGTCTTCCCATTTTCAAAAAGTCCAAGAACATCAAAATCCCATGTGTGGTTGTCAAGATATGATCAGATCATTTTCATCAATTTTTGAACTTCAACAAGCCATATCTCTCAAACCATAAGGCCAAATTTGGTGGGGTTTTTTCCTACAAACCACATTTTTCATCCTTTTTCCAAAAATATAAATTTCATGACCTAAAACCTTACCATTCAAAATGGCATTTTTGGACCTTTTGCATTTAAATTCAAAGTTTGACCAAACTTTGACTTTTTGTTTCTTTGACTTTTTCTTGATTTGGCCAATTGGGAAAGGTTTAAAATCACATTTGAAACTTGCCTCAAGTCCTAATTCATGCACATTCCATCACCATACCACAATTTTGGATAAAAATGCAAACTTGGCAATTTTGCAAAATGGCTTCAATAAGTAGAACAAAGGACAGCATTCTGGTACAGACCAAAAACAGCATAAGCAAAGGTCAGTAGCAGCCTTTTGTGAGGCCCAAATCGTGCCAATTCACACCCTCCACTTCATTTGTACAAGTTTGGCCAAATATGCAAATGGCTTCATGAGTGAGAGTACAAGTTAGCAATTCATGTGCAGAGGCAAAACAACATTTTTGCATAGTCTGTACAGCCTGTCCAAGCCCACTCAAGCAGCAAACACACCCCCATTTTCCACTTTGTCCAAAATTAGCAAGTTTGCAATTACACTCATTCAAGCTAACCAAGATTAGCACTTCCTAAACCAAGCCAAAACAGAGAGATATATAAACAACTTTTTCTGACATTCCAACCCTAGTTTTTGACAGCCACCAAACAGAAAAAACACATATTCTCTTTCTTGCATTTTGGCATTTGAACAATTTCTGCAAAACCCTTGAAGAAACTCGAGCAAACCTTGCATCCTTCATCATCCAGCCCATCTTGTGAAGCTTTTTGAACCACCATTTCTCAATTGGAACTTCATCTGCAGAACCTGTTTTCTCCAAGCATCTCAAATGGCAGTTTGAATCGTGGGAGCTTCCAAGCATCATCAAGCTCATTTTCCTCAAGGATTCATCATTGCCAAGCATCATCTTCACCTGTTTGCCTTTAAATCCATCAAAGCAGCCCTGTTTTCGATTTTTCTTCCAAAACAAGTAAGTAACCGACCTTCTCCTTTTGCCATGCCATAATGTGTTTATGAAAGGTTCTTATATGCTGGTTTCAATGCACTTTATTTCATTTAAAATGGTGCTCTCATGAGGGAGAAATCTGAGTTTTTATTTTTGCCTCCAAACCTATTTCCCATCGATTTGCTCACGTGGTTGTGATTTCATGAAAACCATTGCTATGTGATGTTTGTATTCAGTTTGATGAAGCTATTGATATGCGTATGGTTGATTTCTGGGCATGTTGATTCTTGTTGTTTCTGCATATTATTGATGAAGGCATGCTGCTGTTTTGCACCCCTTATACTTTCTTCCAGAAATCCAGTTCATATATGCAAGTGTGTTGATTGTTGTTACTGTTGGTAATTACATAAATCATTGCCTTTGCCATTTGTCTACCATGTTATTCGAATTTGGCATGTTGTTAATGAACCATGAATTTGAATGTTGCTGCTGCTGTTATGCTTGAATCATAATTCTGTCCAGAAAAATTCCTCATGCTTATGTGGTCTTGATATTAGCTAGGGTTGCATGTTGATTAATGTTGCTTCATGGCCATTGATTTTTGGTTGATGCTGTTGTTCATGTGTTGGGTGATTTAAATGATGAACATGATGATGAATGCTGTTGTTGCTTGAACCTGCCCTGTCCAGATTTGTTTTCATGATTAATATTTGCTTTGTTGTTGATTGATGTTTGAATGATGATGATGTATACCCTGCTGCTGTGTTTCAAACCTTAAAACCTACCAAGATTTCGCATGAACTGTTGGTTTTGGTTTGTTGTTTATGATGAGCTTGCATGAAGAGCCTTACTACTACCATGCTGTGTTGGTTGAATGAGGAACATTGATGTTCAATACCATGCTGTTGCTTGCTGTTGTTTATGATGATAACATGGTGATGATGAGCAAATGCCCTGCTGTTCAAACCTGACCATTGCCCAGAAAAATCCTTTGAATTGTGCTTGTCATGTTTGGTTGTTGTTGGTTAATGTTACATGATGAACATGTGCTGCCATGCTGATTAAACCATGCTGTTGAAACCTTAACCATCCCCCAGATTCCTGTTGGCTGCTGTTGTTTGTTTTAATTGCATTGAACCATCACCACTTGCTTTGCTTTTGTTTTTTTGGTCGAATTTTGTTTAAAGCTGATGTTTACCCCTGCTGTTTTGCTGCCTTAAGCTGCCAAGAAAATCTCATGAATGCCCTGCTGTTTTGCTGTTTTTGAGCTGCCAAGAAAATCTCATGAATATGCTTATGCTGTTGTTGGTTGATAATGCATGAAGTTGTATGTTTGGTTGAGACATGTTGTTTGATGTTGTTGATGATTGCTTGAAGACACCATGAAATTGATGCATAAACCTTGCTGCTGTTGTTTAAACCAAATACTTTGTCCATATTTATGCTATGATGTTGTTGCTGGTCGAATTTTGGTGTTGCTGTTGCTGCCTGAAATGCCTTTGCCATGATTAAACCTTAGGGTTTTGAAAACCAGAAAATTTGAAATGGATTGGCTAGTTACTGTTTTATTGGCTGAGAGCCAATCAAAACATTTCGTTTTGCCTTGCCAAAACGCAGAGTTTTAATTAGTGAGCTCAGAATTACATCTGTGCCATCGGTTGACTTTGTTTGACTCCTTACACCATGCTTTCATGTTCATACTTCATCAATTATTCATCCAACTTCAACAATTCATTTTTAATTCATTTTAACTCCAAAAATTGTGGGATTTTTTGCATTAAACTCATGAATGAGTCTAGTTTTTTATTGTGAATTTTAATTAATTTTTCAGTGGCTGGATTTTAAATGATAATTGTTTTCCCAACATGTATGCATAAATGACACATTGAGCCATTTCAATTGTGAAATTCTCATGTTGCATCCAATGAGCCTGAAATTTTTTGTGGTGAAACTAGACACATTGACCTTCATTTCCATATAAAGTTTGTGCATTTATCATTTGTGGATTGAGAGTTATGATTTTCTGAAGTTATGTGTTACATTTGGTGCTATACCATGATCATGTATTTTCCCAATTTTTGTTCACATGCTTCCTCTTATCCAATTGACCTCAAATTTTGCATGAATGATCTATCACATGTCTAGTTTGTGTATGAATTTTCTTGGAATTAATCTTGCTGTTTTCCATTTGATTGAGAATTTTCTTCCATACTTAGTCATTTGTTGACTTTTTGTGCTACACATTGCCAAATCTTTTGTGAAATTCTCAAATCTTATTGTATGATCATGAAATTTCATATGTGATAACTAGACACCTCAAGCTTTGCATTGGTGTTAATCTCATTCATTTCTCTTCTATTTTCAAATTGATATGATGTTTTGAAGTTGACCCATGCTTGTTGACTTTCACCATGCTTACTTGAATTTGGTTTGACTTCATGATTTTATTTGACTGCCTTCCTCTCATCCAAATGCCATGAAATTTTACATGCTTACCATGTTAGATGTTAGGATTGAGTGTGATTTATTTCATAATTTTTGAGATTGTTTGAGTTGACTTTTGAAAGAGGTCTTGCTGTTGACCTATTTGTGCTCTTTCTTGCCATGCTTTGCATCCTTTTGCATATGAAATGACATTGGTGCATGATTTGATTATGAATCCAATTGAGATTGTTTATCAAATGTTTGAACATGAATTGGGTTGACTTTCCTTTGCTGTTTGACTTTTTTCTTTCACCTTTGACCCTAGGCTAGTCCTAGTGGTCTTGTAAGCTTACAATTGAGCTGTTTGTTTCAGGTTAAGCCCCAATGCCTCAAAGACCATTCAAATTTGTTTGAGTTGAATTGTTTATCATGTGCTAACCTTTGTTTTGTAGGTGACTCATATGCTTGAGTCTTTGTGCCTTGCACAATTGGTCCCTCTGTGGTTGACTATTGGGTTATTTCCTTTTGATTTTGACTGTTGAGCTGTTTACTAATTGGTCTGACTTTTGCAGGTACTTTAGTTGCTTAAGTTCTCTGAACTTGCTTGCTTTGCTTTTTAGCATTTGCTTTGAGGTATAATTACTTCTTCTTCATGTAGTCTGGAGACCCGGTCTGTTATTTGACCGGGCAAATTGTCTGAAGTCCTCCTTAAGAGGCAATGCCTGTGTTTGTTTAAATTTGTCCTAAGCAGGAAAAGTCCTTCAAGTAAGGCAATTGGTGGAAGGTAGGGATAAGCAATCTATCCCCCACTATTCAGTGTGTCCTCTCTTTGCTCCCAGTACCTGGTTGAAGCATTGAGATAAAAACCAAGATCTATCGAGTCAATAAAGGGGAAAGAGTTCCATCTTTCTGAACTCCCCACTTTCTATTATTTGATGCTCTCTCTGATCTGAGATAGAAGCAATGAGGCACACCCCTCATCTCCTTTTCATCTGCTTCACCTGAGCCCCTCAATGGCCAGGTTAAGAGCGACCTTCACCTATTACAGTGGACTTTCAAAGTCAAACCCTCTTGTGTGAGCCCCCATTGTTTGGCTATAGAGTGTGCTGTTTGATATTCATTGATTGATTGATTGCTTCATATGCACTTGCTTGCCTGTATGTTATGCATTTATCATCATCATCAATTGCCATTAATGCATGATCATCTCATTTGCTTTTGTGATGCTATCATTGTTGTTTGCCCATTGAGGACAATTGTAAGTCCATTGCTTTGGCCTTTGCTCCTATGATATGGAAGGATAGAGTGTAAGACCTCATTGGTCACTCATATCTTCTGCCTTATCTGTTTGTATGTGAGGATACAGTTATAAGTCCCTGTAAGTTGGCATCTGTTATCCTGTGATCATAATTTGATCTGTTTGATGTTGTATGTGAGGTTGCAGTTATAAGTCCCTGTAAGTTGGCATCTGCTTTCCTGTGATCATAGTTTGTTCATCTGTTTGTATGTGAGGTTGCAGTTATAAGTCCCTGTAAGTTGGCATCTGCTTTCCTGTGATCATAGTTTGTTTTATCTGTTTGTATGAGAGGTTGCAATTATAAGTCCCTGTAAGTTGGCATTTGCATTCCTGTGATCATATTGTTGCTTTTGTTCTTGTATGTGAGGATCCCTTGTAAGTCCCTGTGATGTGGCATTGGATTTCCTAGGACCATACTGTGGAGTTAACCTAAGTCCAGACAGATTGGCAGTTAACTTCCATTTCTCATCTTTGTTTTTCTTTTGAGGAGATTAGTGTAAGTCCATTGAGTGGCATCTGATATCCTGTTCTGTTTTAGGAGACTGGTGTAAATCCATCTATTGGTATCGGTATCCGCCTTTTATTTCTTTGTTTGAGGAGATTAGTGTAAGACCATTGAGTGGCATCTGATATCCAGTTTTATTTTAGGAGATTGGTATAAGCCCAGTGATTGGCATCCGATATCCGCCTTTGTTGGCTTTCTCTGTTTGTTTGTTATTATCCATTGCCCATTCCAAAGGACACACTTGAATCATCTCCCATATGATTTCAAGAAGTGAACCCTTCTAAGAAGTTTTACTATCCATCCTCATCCATTCATCATCCATTATGTCCTAAACCTTTTCACACTATACCTTTTAAACTTGACATAAGTGTTGTGCAAACATCTTCATGCTTTTCAAACTAAAAACCTGGACTCAAGTCCTTGACTTTTTTCAAACTTCATTTTCATAATACTTCTTTGAATCAATCTTAATCATACTTTGACTCCATTTTCATAATCACAATCAATTAACTTCACTCATTCACTTGTTTTGGCTTTGTCCATTGTTAATCTTTTCACATTAGCCATAGGTTTCAATTATCATTGTGGTTGATGTAAATCTTGCCTATCCTTAGTGAGTCGACAGTAAGACTTCCGTACTTCAAACAGGGCTAACCCCTCTAGTACGTCGAAGCTATCCTCACATGGTGGATGTTGGTTTTGGTCGAGTTTTCTCCCGTTGATAATGAAAAGCCTCAGTGCTTGTGTTTAAAACTGAATCCACCAACTTTTGGAAATCTTTTAGCCGAACTACGGCGTTTTGATCCTTACCTTTGATGGAAGGTACGTAGGCAGCGGGTTCATCCGTTCGAACACAAAAATAAATAAACCCAATAACACAATAAAATTGTACATTCTTTTCTCATCATCCCAATCATGTTTGCACAATACATATGTCATAACAAATAACAATTTAGCATAACAAGTGTGAAAAGGGCTCCCTAGGAGTACCTAGGACGTAGTGGGTGCCTAACACCTTCCCATTGCGTAATTTACCCCTTACCCAGACTCTCTGATCTTTTTATTAGTTTTCTACGTGTAAAACTTCTTAGGCTTTTGTTCGCTTTTTAGCCAATCCTTTGGATAAATAAAAGTGCGGTGGCGACTCGAAAATTTCAATGTATCTCTTAGCTTATGATTTAATCGATAGATCATATAGCGACGAATACACCGCTACAGAAAAGTGGCGACTCTGCTGGGGAAAGGATCTCACCAGAATCCTTGGTGGTATTGCCTACTTTTCACCCTTGTTGTGATATATTGTTATTCTTTATTTGACATATTTTTGTACGATTTGGGATCAATGTATTGATTGTAATGTGTGAATTGCTTGATATACATTTGCTGTGTGCTTTGGTGATCTGTGAGATGAGTTCTATACCCGAACTCGAGTGCACTCTAGGATAGGAGAATGGCATAGTCTTGTCGATTGGTGTGGAGTAGTCCTTAGCCAGTTGACTTGCGAGCCCATTCACTTGGTGGAGGTCATGTTGAACTAATAATGTCACACAAGTTATTTGTGGTTAGGCATTATTCTTTCAATCATGTGCCGCAGAAGCCAAGGACCTTAGTTTACCAAACCCATCTTGGCCTATTTTTAGGACCGTAGTGCGGAGGTCGTTCAGATGTCAGTTCTGATACGATTGTTACGCGATACTACACTCATGAGAGTTTCTCTTGAGAATATTCTTGGAATACGAGTATTCGTTCCTCCGAAAATATTCGAAAGATGGAACGATGATTATGGGAACCTCTGATAGAACATGTCTGGCAGGTTTAAACCCTAGTACACTCCCTTTGGGTGGTTCTTAACCGAGACTCCATGCTCGTGACTCTCAACAAACCCGTGATTCGTGGTTGAGTCGTTCAAACATTGTTAATATCAATGGATCCCGGATCAGGGGTAAAACCTAAAATCCACCAAAGCGGCTGGTTGATATTAAGAATGTCTGAACCGGTTCATGTACCGTTAATATCAATGGAACTTGGGTGTCGATAAGGTGAAAATCTAAATGGATGATTGATATTAGGGATACATAGAGCTTTCCCACGACCTTTGTTTGGTGTGCTTTGCTTGATCCTTGAGTGTGTTTGTTGCATTCATGCATTCACGCATTCACCCGCATTCATGTCATCAGAAAAAAAAGAAAATTTTCAAGGAACTCAAAGGAGTTTATTTGCAAAAATTTTCAAAACATGAAAAAACCGGGAAAATTTTTTTCACCTGATATATCTGATGAGATATTCTCATGTATGATCAAAATGCTTAAAATTTCAAAGTTTGCAGATAAAACCTTCGAGTTCCTTTGAGATATAAAAACAAGCATATGCATAAACACTTCATGCATCATTTGCATAAGCAGGTGTTTTGTTCCGGTCTCCCGTCCTGTGGTCTGACCCCGCGATCTTCATTTATTTTGAAGACGCACCTTCGCCGGTATTATACCAGAGCCAACTCTGCCAGATTGATGGATCATCTTGAGCAAGAGAGCTGTGAACTCGAAGAGGATTTTTTGCCAGACTTAGTACTTTTGATGGATTTATTTCTGGTTAAACAATCCCGGGCTGGCATTGGCTACTGTTCTGGGGCATTTAGTGAGCAAGGTTTGTTCACAAATGGAGGATTTATCCCTGACGATCAACCGGAAGAAGCTGCTGCTATCATTGAAGAAGATGCAGAAGATCTGAACAATTTCATCATTCCTGGTGGTGTCTGCCACAATTGGGTCGCTGTGGATGTTCCTACGGTCATTCATAAGTCAACGTGATTTGTTCATTTTGTTTAAAACCCTTCTCCCATGCCAAAAGGAGAAGTGATGACATTGTTGGCAGCATTTTAATACAATGATGTTTTCATTCAATTAATGCATTGTCAAACATTTGTTTTTCCATTTGTTTTCACTTTTTGCTTTTTGCATGAAATCAGTGATCACAAAAAACCCTGAAAAACAAAAACAGCTTTTTCATCTGCATAAATGATTTGCTTGTTTAAAATTCAAAAGCTTTTCATTATCCAGAATCATTATGCAGGGATTTCTAAACCCATTGAACATAATGATCCAACGCCATCTCCCAATCTTGAAGTCCTTGTGTCTGAGGCAGAGGAAGATGATGTTAAAGGGGATTCCTGACGAGATTACCCGCCTTCTTGAGCACAAGAGAAACTCATTCAGCTGTATCATGAGAATTAGCAAACCAGTCAAACTGGGGATTACAAAAAAAAAAAAAAAAAAAAAAAAAAAAAAAAAAAAAAAAAAATCAAAAAAAAAAAAAAAAATATCAATCAAAAAAAAAAAAAAAAAAAAAAAGAGAAGAGGGTGAAAAAGATAAAAAAAATCAAAAAACCAGGAAAAAATTTTCCAAAAAAAAATTTTCAAAGGAAAAAAAAAGAAATTATACCCTCAAAAGTCCCTAGTTGACTGATGCTGAATGGATTCAGAGTCGTTATGACCATTTGAATCTGATCGAAGAGAAGCGATTAACTGCCATGTGTCATGGTCAGCTATATCGGCAAAGAATGAAGAAAGCATTCGATAAGAAGGTCAAGCCTCGTGTGTTCCGAGAAGGTGACCTTGTGCTCAAGAAAGTTTTGTCTTTCGCGCCCGATTCCAGGGGCAAGTGGACTCCAAACTACGAGGGTCCATATGTTGTTAAGAGAGCCTTTTCAGGCGGTGCTTTAATGCTTACAACAATGGATGGGGAGGATTTCACTCGTCCTGTGAATTCAGATGCAGTTAAGAGATACTTTGCCTAGAAAAAAAAAGTATATGCAAATGAAAAAAAAACAAATGAAAAAACAGAATAGCTCGCTAAGTTGAAAACCCGAAAGGGCGGCTTAGGCAAAAATGAGCGTCTCGGTGGAGAACCCGCAAGGGTAATCCAGGCAAAAATTAGAGACTTGAAAAAAAGAATATATTTGCATCCCGCTAGATTGAGTACCTCACTCTGGGGCAATCTAGGCAAAAATAAGGGATTTGGCAAGTAACTGCATCCTGACAAGACTTTCTGGTTCATCAGTCGTCATTTCGTCAGAAGATTCTCGATTCGTCGTCAACTGAAGCTTCGGATACATCGAGATTCAAATTGGTAGAGAAAGGATCATTATGTTCAATGTAGCCCTCTTCCAATATATATCACTGATTTCAAATTTGTACAGATCTATGGAGTCTTGCCATTTGCAGGCTACCATTCCATCAAACCAATTTGAGCTTCTTATCCAATTATTTGCACTCTTATTTGTTTCAATTTAACAAATGTTTTGCATGTTTTAAATTGATAAAATGTCATTGTTTTAAACAAATCAAATTTTTCAAAATTGTTGTTTTAAACAAAGTGAACATTCACAAGATTGAAAGGATACTCAAGAATATCTCAGTGCTCTCCCGAGGGTTGCATGATTCCCAACAGGTAAGACATTCGTTCATATTCCTGGTTTGGTGGTATCTTCTTTCTTCATATCTTTGTTGAGGTTGTTCCTCAGACAGAGGTGTTGTTGGGGTTGTTCCCCAGTACAGTCGCAAGCAGAGTGTTGTTGAAGACTTCGTTTTCTCCAGCAGCAGTTTTCCCAGCATGGGTGTTTTCTTGTGAAGTTTCGGCGGTTGATGGTTTGTCATCCTGGTGCCCCGTTACTTTCCTCTAGTGGGTCGTGCCCCAGACTTTATTTGTCTCCTCAGCGCAGTCATGAGTATAACTGATTGATTGATACTCCCCTCGGAGTCGCGAGTAGAGCTGTTATTAATATCCCCACCAGGGTTGCAAGTGGAGTTGTTACCTCTTTTCCCCATGCAGTGTGCCAGCAGGATTTGTCTGTTTCCTCAGCACGATCGCTTTCTTTTTGAAGACTCGGTAAGTCAGTGGTTTGATACCCAGTACTTTACCTTCTCCCCGGCGAAGTCGTCTGTGGAACTGTTGCTATCTCTCCATCAGAGTTATTCTCTTCAGCAGAGCAGGATTTATTTTCCTACTCAGTGGTTGTTTGGGTTGACATCCCAGTATTTGCAACCATCTTTTCCTCAGCGTAGTCTGCAGAATGTTTGTTGTGGCAGTTTTGCCTGTTGAATACTCCTTCAATCCCCGATATGGTCGGATGATGGCTCTAGCCTCCAGTGAACGGATTGATTTCCTGACTGTTTGTGATCCCCAGTAGAGTGGCTTTATATTGCAGAATATACTTGTCGTGATCAGTTTGCTGTGTATTCTCCCCAAGTGGAGTGGTTCGTTGCAGAATCTACTTGTTTGATCTGTCCTCCCTCAGTGGTTTGTTCCCAAGAGAGTAGCCGACAGTTTTTCTCCAGTAGAGTTGCTTATGCAGTTAGATTCTATTTGGATGATATCACTCTCCCTCAGTGGGTTGTTCCCCAGCGGAGTTGTGTGGATTTGCTTCTACAGCAGTTCGTGCTTATGCATCTTTCGTTTCTCAGTTAACACTGGGATCCCCTGCAGATACTTTGGGACTTCTCTTGTTCCCCTACAGATTCGTCTTGGTGGCTGTTATGCCCATTGTGACTTTCTGTACCCTGGTTGGGTGGTTTCCTGATATTTCTGATTCTCTGCTTCTTCAGCAGTACCTGCAGATCTTTGCTTTACAGCATATGAAGATCTCCGCAGATTGGCTCTCCAGCTGTTTTTTCCCCTGGAAGTATAATACCGGACGTTTGGTTCCTGAACTTGTTTGTGTTAGAATTGTCTGTTTTGTCAGCATTCATCAAACATAAATCACGCATATTCATGCATATTCATAAACATTCAGATATTCATGTCGCATTTCTTGCCATATATCCTTTGTTTGTCATGTCTCCTGCTATGGTGATATAGATCTCTTTACAGATCTCCCCAAGCAGATGTCGGGTGTTATAAATCTCTCCATATAGAGTCAGCCCCATAAGCAGAAAAAATGTCTGTCTTTTCTTCTGCAGTTCCCCACTGAGATATATCCTCGTGGATGACGGTTTCTTCCGTTTCCTCCCAACACATATATTGGGATGGATTTTCCTATTTGAGTTACATCCTCATTAGGACGTGTCTTGATTCAGTCTGTCTTTTCGGATCATTCCCGAATTGGCTATTTGTCAAATATATCGTGTTTCCCAGTGGGTTGTTCCCCAGCGGAATGTTTTTTGGGCCTCTGCCTACAAACCAGCAGTTGTAAGTCCTATCTTTCCTGGCTTCTTGACAGAATTTGTGGTTATACACCTTTTATTCTCCAGCCAGAGTTTTGGTCTTCTACCTACTACCCGGTAGTTGTAAATCCTATTTTCCTGCTCTTCAGCAGTTTGTGGTTTGTTATAAACCCTATTTTTGGTTTCCCGTGCGGATTTGTGATTTGTTCTATCCCCATGCGGAGTTGTTGGTCTTCTACCCCGTATTCGGTAGATGTAACCCCTAATTTTGTGGTTATCTTCATTCAATATTTGATGATGATTTTCCTTTGCTCGGATAAGTTGCTCAGATCAGCACTCATATCCTCAGCAAGTCTTTTGTGGATAATTGCCGTATGCTAGCAATTTTATCCCCAGTGGGTCTTTTCACTGTATGCTAGTGATTTGTTCCCCGGATCATCCCCAGCTAGTCCCTGTGGATAATTGCCGGATGCTTGCAATTTATCCTCAGCAGATAGCCTTTCATTTACCCTTTTGTCGGTAATGTCTGTTGCTCCTTTTGATTGGTCATCATTATATACCTATTCTGGTATCCCGATGCCTTTCTTTTCGGTTTTTTATCCTTAAACAACCCAGTAACCGGTTCAGGATAATCTTCCATGCGAGTATATTATTCACGGTCTGCCGGTAATGAATAATATGTCTCATGCGCTCTTTAGTTGGAATCCTTTGTTGATTTTCCCCAACTGAGCAAGATTCGTATTCTTTGTAGAGTCGAATAGCCATCCTTTAACCAGTTTGTGTTTTGGATGATGAGTGTTTTGGAAGTGAAAACCAATTCACGTTTTCGGTAGATCACCTATTATATACCCAGTAACCGGTATCCCTGGTGTTTCTTGCCATGCGAGTGTATTATTCACGGTCTGCCGGTAATGAATAATATGTCTCATGCGCTCTTTAGTTGGAATCCTTTGTTGATTTTCCCCAACTGAGCAAGATTCGTATTCTTTGTAGAATCGAATATCCATCCTTTAACCAGTTTGTGTTTTGGATGATGAGTGTTTTGGAAGTGGAATCCAATTCACGTTTTCGGTAGATCACCTATTATATACCCAGTAACCGGTATCTCTGGTGTTTCTTACCATGCGAGTTTATTATCTACGTTCTGACGGTAATAGATAGTATATCTCATGCGAGTATTCTTATCCACGGTCTGCCGGTAATGGATATCATATCTCATGCACTCTTTGGGTTTGTGTCCCCAGTTGAGTAAGATTCGTTTTCCCGTTGTGGATTCGAATGCCCATCCTGTAAGTCGATTTGCTTTTTCAAGCCCTCCTTTCGGATGATGAGTGTTTTGGAAGTGAAATCCAATTCACGTTTTCGGTAGATCACCTATTATATACCCAGTAACCGGTATCTCTGGTGTTTCTTACCATGCGAGTTTATTATTCACGGTCTGCCGGTAATGAATAATATATCTCATGCGCTCTTTGGTTGGAGTCCTTTGTTGATCTTCCCCAGTCGAGCAAGATTCGTATTCTTTGTAGAATCGAATAGCCATCCTTTAACCAGTTTGTGTTTAGGGTGATGAGTGTCTTGGAACACACACCAATTCACGTTTTTTGTCCATCCTTTAAACAAGTTTGCTGTTCTAGCTTTCTTTCGGATGATGAGTGTTTTGGAACACACACCAATTCACGTTTTTGACCATCCTTTAAACAAGTCTGCTATTCTAGCTTTCTTTCGGATGATGAGTGTCTTGGAACACACACCAATTCACGCTTTTTTGTCCATCCTTTAAACAAGTTTGCTGTTCTAGCTTTCTTTCGGATGATGAGTGTTTTGGAACACACACCAATTCACGTTTTTTGTCCATCCTTTAAACAAGTCTGCTGTTCTAGCTTTCTTTCGGATGATGAGTGTTTTGGAACACACACCAATTCACGTTTTTTGCCCATCCTTTAACCAGTTTGCGTTTTGGATGATGAGTGTCTTGGAACACACACCAATTCACGTTTTTTGACCATCCTTTAAACAAGTCTGCTGTTCTAGCTTTCTTTCGGATGATGAGTGTTTTGGAACACACACCAATTCACGTTTTTTGCCCATCCTTTAACCAGTTTGCGTTTTGGATGATGAGTGTTTTGGAACACACACCAATTCACGTTTTTTGACCATCCTTTAAACAAGTCTGCTGTTCTAGCTTTCTTTCGGATGATGAGTGTTTTGGAACACACACCAATTCACGTTTTTTGCCCATCCTTTAACCAGTTTGTGTTTTGGATGATGAGTGTTTTGGAACACACACCAATTCACGTTTTTTCAGCCATCCTTTAACCAGCTTTCTTTCGGATGATGAGTGTTTTGGAACACACACCAATTCACGTTTTTTGTCCATCCTTTAAACAAGACTGCTGTTCTAGCTTTCTTTTGGATGATGAGTGTTTTGGAACACACACCAATTCACGCTTTTTTGTCCATCCTTTAAACAAGTTTGCTTTCGCTTTCTTTTGGATGATGAGTGTTTTGGAACACAAACCAATTCACGATCTCGGATCTTATCCTTAAACAACCCAGTAACCGGTTCAGGATAATTTTCCTTTCGAGTATATTATTCACGGTCTGCCGGTAATGAATAATATGTCTCGTTCACTCTTGGGTCAATCCTTTATTGCTTTCCCCTCAGAGTAAGATTCGTATTCTTTGTAGAATCGAATATCCATCCTATAAACAAGTTTGCTTTCGCTCACTTCAGGATGATGAGTGTCTTGGAACACACACCAATTCACGTCTTTGGCCGTTCACCTGTTACATACCTACAACCCGGTATCCTTGGTGTTCCTTCCTGAGTTTGTTACCCTTGCCCCGGTAACACCTCATTTTGCTTGTTACTTCCCCAGTGGAGTTTTCTTTTGCTTCTCCCCAGGAGTCAGCTTGTGTCTCTCCAATGGATTTATTTTCCAGTGTGAGTCCTTCACTCCCCAGTGAGTTCTCCTGTCTGTTTTCTGTTTTTTTTTTCTAATCAGAGTCGTGTCTTGTCCACGTCATGTCAGTTTTGTTTTTCCCCAGTTTGGAGTCGTGTATTGTTCACGCATTTCTTTTTCTTTTATTACCCCCTTAGAGTCTTGTCAGAGTCTCTGTTCCTGGTGAGTGAATTACTCCGATGGATCGTCTTTTCTTCTGTGTGAATCATATTCCCCACAGAATTTGTGTCTTTTGCATACATACATTCGCATCATGAGGTCTCTTAGGGACCAAAATTTGTCTCATTACTGTTATTTAAGCCCATTCTACCGCGTCGAGATGAAGATTTCTAAACTTCACTTCTCCGGCTAGAATGACCTTAAATAGGGGCATCTGTAAGACCCCAATTTTTGGGCCCTAAGATCCCTCATGGCCCATATCATATCATATCATGGCCTCAAGGATCACTGCATGCCCTAGCTCCCCTCCTAGTGGGTAGATTGCCTCGTGGTTTGTTTCTCGATCACCAAGCATACTTTGTATTTGTATATCTTTGCTTTTCATATGTTTATTAACCAAAAAGTACAAAAATATTGTCAGTCTAACCTTGTTGCTTGCAGTTAAAGTAATCATCAGCAATTAGGTCAAAGTCAGTCATTGATCAGTCAAAGCAATGGATGGTGGCCATTCTTGCAGAATTTGGGCACCATGATCAATAATCAAAAGTTCATACAACTTGGGACATCATTGGAAGTCAAGGTCTCAAGGAATTAGGGTTTGGAATTCATCAGAAGTGGTCCAGTCACTCAAAACCCTAGAAAGTCAAACTTGGTCAACTGTGGATTTAATCAATGATTTGATGGATAGAATTGATCTGAAGGAGCTCATTCATGCTTGTATAAGCCTCATCTATCATGTCAAACCTCATCATGGAAGAAAATCAAGTCAGATCAGAAATTTTCCAGAAATAGAAAGTGGACCTGTAATTTCAACTGCCAAAAATGGAAACTTCTTGATCTTAAACTTACATCATGATACAAGCTTCAAATGAATTTTTGCCCAACATGAAAGTTGAAGATCTTGTCTTCCCATTTTCAAAAAGTCCAAGAACATCAAAATCCCATGTGTGGTTGTCAAGATATGATCAGATCATTTTCATCAATTTTTGAACTTCAACAAGCCATATCTCTCAAACCATAAGGCCAAATTGGGGGGGTTTTTTCCTACAAACCACATTTTTCATCCTCTTTCCAAAAATATAAATTTCATGACCTAAAACCTTACCATTCAAAATGGCATTTTTGGACCTTTTGCATTTAAATTCAAAGTTTGACCAAACTTTGACTTTTTGTTTCTTTGACTTTTTCTTGATTTGGCCAATTGGGAAAGGTTTAAAATCACATTTGAAACTTGCCTCAAGTCCTAATTCATGCACATTCCATCACCATACCACAATTTTGGATAAAAATGCAAACTTGGCAATTTTGCAAAATGGCTTCAATAAGTAGAACAAAGGACAGCATTCTGGTACAGACCAAAAACAGCATAAGCAAAGGTCAGTAGCAGCCTTTTGTGAGGCCCAAATCGTGCCAATTCACACCCTCCACTTCATTTGTACAAGTTTGGCCAAATATGCAAATGGCTTCATGAGTGAGAGTACAAGTTAGCAATTCATGTGCAGAGGCAAAACAACATTTTTGCATAGTCTGTACAGCCTGTCCAAGCCCACTCAAGCAGCAAACACACCCCCCATTTTCCACTTTGTCCAAAATTAGCAAGTTTGCAATTACACTCATTCAAGCTAACCAAGATTAGCACTTCCTAAACCAAGCCAAAACAGAGATATATAAACAACTTTTTCTGACATTCCAACCCTAGTTTTTGACAGCCACCAAACAGAAAAACACATATTCTCTTTCTTGCATTTTGGCATTTGAACAATTTCTGCAAAACCCTTGAAGAAACTCGAGCAAACCTTGCATCCTTCATCATCCAGCCCATCTTGTGAAGCTTTTTGAACCACCATTTCTCAACTGGAACTTCATCTGCAGAACCTGTTTTCTCCAAGCATCTCAAATGGCAGTTTGAATCGTGGGAGCTTCCAAGCATCATCAAGCTCATTTTCCTCAAGGATTCATCATTGCCAAGCATCATCTTCACCTGTTTGCCTTTAAATCCATCAAAGCAGCCCTGTTTTCGATTTTTCTTCCAAAACAAGTAAGTAACCGACCTTCTCCTTTTGCCATACCATAATGTGTTTATGAAAGGTTCTTATATGCTGGTTTCAATGCACTTTATTTCATTTAAAATGGTGCTCTCATGAGGGAGAAATCTGAGTTTTTATTTTTGCCTCCAAACCTATTTCCCATCGATTTGCTCACGTGGTTGTGATTTCATGAAAACCATTGCTATGTGATGTTTGTATTCAGTTTGATGAAGCTATTGATATGCGTATGGTTGATTTCTGGGCATGTTGATTCTTGTTGTTTCTGCATATTATTGATGAAGGCATGCTGCTGTTTTGCACCCCTTATACTTTCTTCCAGAAATCCAGTTCATATATGCAAGTGTGTTGATTGTTGTTACTGTTGGTAATTACATAAATCATTGCCTTTGCCATTTGTCTACCATGTTATTCGAATTTGGCATGTTGTTAATGAACCATGAATTTGAATGTTGCTGCTGCTGTTATGCTTGAATCATAATTCTGTCCAGAAAAATTCCTCATGCTTATGTGGTCTTGATATTAGCTAGGGTTGCATGTTGATTAATGTTGCTTCATGGCCATTGATTTTTGGTTGATGCTGTTGTTCATGTGTTGGGTGATTTAAATGATGAACATGATGATGAATGCTGTTGTTGCTTGAACCTGCCCTGTCCAGATTTGTTTTCATGATTAATATTTGCTTTGTTGTTGATTGATGTTTGAATGATGATGATGTATACCCTGCTGCTGTGTTTCAAACCTTAAAACCTACCAAGATTTCGCATGAACTGTTGGTTTTGGTTTGTTGTTTATGATGAGCTTGCATGAAGAGCCTTACTACTACCATGCTGTGTTGGTTGAATGAGGAACATTGATGTTCAATACCATGCTGTTGCTTGCTGTTGTTTATGATGATAACATGGTGATGATGAGCAAATGCCCTGCTGTTCAAACCTGACCATTGCCCAGAAAAATCCTTTGAATTGTGCTTGTCATGTTTGGTTGTTGTTGGTTAATGTTACATGATGAACATGTGCTGCCATGCTGATTAAACCATGCTGTTGAAACCTTAACCATCCCCCAGATTCCTGTTGGCTGCTGTTGTTTGTTTTAATTGCATTGAACCATCACCACTTGCTTTGCTTTTGTTTTTTTGGTCGAATTTTGTTTAAAGCTGATGTTTACCCCTGCTGTTTTGCTGCCTTAAGCTGCCAAGAAAATCTCATGAATGCCCTGCTGTTTTGCTGTTTTTGAGCTGCCAAGAAAATCTCATGAATATGCTTATGCTGTTGTTGGTTGATAATGCATGAAGTTGTATGTTTGGTTGAGACATGTTGTTTGATGTTGTTGATGATTGCTTGAAGACACCATGAAATTGATGCATAAACCTTGCTGCTGTTGTTTAAACCAAATACTTTGTCCATATTTATGCTATGATGTTGTTGCTGGTCGAATTTTGGTGTTGCTGTTGCTGCCTGAAATGCCTTTGCCATGATTAAACCTTAGGGTTTTGAAAACCAGAAAATTTGAAATGGATTGGCTGGTTACTGTTTTATTGGCTGAGAGCCAATCAAAACATTTCGTTTTGCCTTGCCAAAACGCAGAGTTTTAATTAGTGAGCTCAGAATTACATCTGTGCCATCGGTTGACTTTGTTTGACTCCTTACACCATGCTTTCATGTTCATACTTCATCAATTATTCATCCAACTTCAACAATTCATTTTTAATTCATTTTAACTCCAAAAATTGTGGGATTTTTTGCATTAAACTCATGAATGAGTCTAGTTTTTTATTGTGAATTTTAATTAATTTTTCAGTGGCTGGATTTTAAATGATAATTGTTTTCCCAACATGTATGCATAAATGACACATTGAGCCATTTCAATTGTGAAATTCTCATGTTGCATCCAATGAGCCTGAAATTGTTTGTGGTGAAACTAGACACATTGACCTTCATTTCCATATAAAGTTTGTGCATTTATCACTTGTGGATTGAGAGTTATGATTTTCTGAAGTTATGTGTTACATTTGGTGCTATACCATGATCATGTATTTTCCCAATTTTTGTTCACATGCTTCCTCTTATCCAATTGACCTCAAATTTTGCATGAATGATCTATCACATGTCTAGTTTGTGTATGAATTTTCTTGGAATTAATCTTGCTGTTTTCCATTTGATTGAGAATTTTCTTCCATACTTAGTCATTTGTTGACTTTTTGTGCTACACATTGCCAAATCTTTTGTGAAATTCTCAAATCTTATTGTATGATCATGAAATTTCATATGTGATAACTAGACACCTCAAGCTTTGCATTGGTGTTAATCTCATTCATTTCTCTTCTATTTTCAAATTGATATGATTTTTGAAGTTGACCCATGCTTGTTGACTTTCACCATGCTTACTTGAATTTGGTTTGACTTCATGATTTTATTTGACTGCCTTCCTCTCATCCAAATGCCATGAAATTTTACATGCTTACCATGTTAGATGTTAGGATTGAGTGTGATTTATTTCATAATTTTTGAGATTGTTTGAGTTGACTTTTGAAAGAGGTCTTGCTGTTGACCTATTTGTGCTCTTTCTTGCCATGCTTTGCATCCTTTTGCATATGAAATGACATTGGTGCATGATTTGATTATGAATCCAATTGAGATTGTTTATCAAATGTTTGAACATGAATTGGGTTGACTTTCCTTTGCTGTTTGACTTTTTTCTTTCACCTTTGACCCTAGGCTAGTCCTAGTGGTCTTGTAAGCTTACAATTGAGCTGTTTGTTTCAGGTTAAGCCCCAATGCCTCAAAGACCATTCAAATTTGTTTGAGTTGAATTGTTTATCATGTGCTAACCTTTGTTTTGTAGGTGACTCATATGCTTGAGTCTTTGTGCCTTGCACAATTGGTCCCTCTGTGGTTGACTATTGGGTTATTTCCTTTTGATTTTGACTGTTGAGCTGTTTACTAATTGGTCTGACTTTTGCAGGTACTTTAGTTGCTTAAGTTCTCTGAACTTGCTTGCTTTGCTTTTTAGCATTTTCTTTGAGGTATAATTACTTCTTCTTCATGTAGTCTGGAGACCCGGTCTGTTATTTGACCGGGCAAATTGTCTGAAGTCCTCCTTAAGAGGCAATGCCTGTGTTTGTTTAAATTTGTCCTAAGCAGGAAAAGTCCTTCAAGTAAGGCAATTGGTGGAAGGTAGGGATAAGCAATCTATCCCCCACTATTCAGTGTGTCCTCTCTTTGCTCCCAGTACCTGGTTGAAGCATTGAGATAAAAACCCAAGATCTATCGAGTCAATAAAGGGGAAAGAGTTCCATCTTTCTGAACTCCCCCACTTTCTATTATTTGATGCTCTCTCTGATCTGAGATAGAAGCAATGAGGCACACCCCTCATCTCCTTTTCATCTGCTTCACCTGAGCCCCTCAATGGCCAGGTTAAGAGCGACCTTCACCTATTACAGTGGACTTTCAAAGTCAAACCCTCTTGTGTGAGCCCCCATTGTTTGGCTATAGAGTGTGCTGTTTGATATTCATTGATTGATTGATTGCTTCATATGCACTTGCTTGCCTGTATGTTATGCATTTATCATCATCATCAATTGCCATTAATGCATGATCATCTCATTTGCTTTTGTGATGCTATCATTGTTGTTTGCCCATTGAGGACAATTGTAAGTCCATTGCTTTGGCCTTTGCTCCTATGATATGCAAGGATAGAGTGTAAGACCTCATTGGTCACTCATATCTTCTGCCTTATCTGTTTGTATGTGAGGATACAGTTATAAGTCCCTGTAAGTTGGCATCTGTTATCCTGTGATCATAATTTGATCTGTTTGATGTTGTATGTGAGGTTGCAGTTATAAGTCCCTGTAAGTTGGCATCTGCTTTCCTGTGATCATAGTTTGTTCATCTGTTTGTATGTGAGGTTGCAGTTATAAGTCCCTGTAAGTTGGCATCTGCTTTCCTGTGATCATAGTTTGTTTTATCTGTTTGTATGAGAGGTTGCAATTATAAGTCCCTGTAAGTTGGCATTTGCATTCCTGTGATCATATTGTTGCTTTTGTTCTTGTATGTGAGGATCCCTTGTAAGTCCCTGTGATGTGGCATTGGATTTCCTAGGACCATACTGTGGAGTTAACCTAAGTCCAGACAGATTGGCAGTTAACTTCCATTTCTCATCTTTGTTTTTCTTTTGAGGAGATTAGTGTAAGTCCATTGAGTGGCATCTGATATCCTGTTCTGTTTTAGGAGACTGGTGTAAATCCATCTATTGGTATCCGGTATCCGCCTTTTATTTCTTTGTTTGAGGAGATTAGTGTAAGACCATTGAGTGGCATCTGATATCCAGTTTTATTTTAGGAGATTGGTATAAGCCCAGTGATTGGCATCCGATATCCGCCTTTGTTGGCTTTCTCTGTTTGTTTGTTATTATCCATTGCCCATTCCAAAGGACACACTTGAATCATCTCCCATATGATTTCAAGAAGTGAACCCTTCTAAGAAGTTTTACTATCCATCCTCATCCATTCATCATCCATTATGTCCTAAACCTTTTCACACTATACCTTTTAAACTTGACATAAGTGTTGTGCAAACATCTTCATGCTTTTCAAACTAAAAACCTGGACTCAAGTCCTTGACTTTTTTCAAACTTCATTTTCATAATACTTCTTTGAATCAATCTTAATCATACTTTGACTCCATTTTCATAATCACAATCAATTAACTTCACTCATTCACTTGTTTTGGCTTTGTCCATTGTTAATCTTTTCACATTAGCCATAGGTTTCAATTATCATTGTGGTTGATGTAAATCTTGCCTATCCTTAGTGAGTCGACAGTAAGACTTCCGTACTTCAAACAGGGCTAACCCCTCTAGTACGTCGAAGCTATCCTCACATGGTGGATGTTGGTTTTGGTCGAGTTTTCTCCCGTTGATAATGAAAAGCCTCAGTGCTTGTGTTTAAAACTGAATCCACCAACTTTTGGAAATCTTTTAGCCGAACTACGGCGTTTTGATCCTTACCTTTGATGGAAGGTACGTAGGCAGCGGGTTCATCCGTTCGAACACAAAAATAAATAAAACCCAATAACACAATAAAACTTGTACATTCTTTTCTCATCATCCCAATCATGTTTGCACAATACATATGTCATAACAAATAACAATTTAGCATAACAAGTGTGAAAAGGGCTCCCTAGGAGTACCTAGGACGTAGTGGGTGCCTAACACCTTCCCATTGCCTAATTTACCCCTTACCCAGACTCTCTGATCTTTTTATTAGTTTTCTACGTGTAAAACTTCTTAGGCTTTTGTTCGCTTTTTAGCCAATCCTTTGGATAAATAAAAGTGCGGTGGCGACTCGAAAATTTCAATGTATCTCTTAGCTTATGATTTAATCGATAGATCATATAGCGACGAATACACCGCTACAGGGATCCCTCTGACTGCTTCCTTGGATATAATCTTCTTCATTCCCCGTAAGTGGAGATGTCCAAGTCGTCTATGCCACAATTTTACCTCCTGTTCTTCCTTGGCTGAGGAGCATATTGTGGAAAAGTTAGAGACTTTAGGTTCCCACAGATAACAGTTATCTTTGGACCTGGTTCCTCTCATAACTTCCTGATTGTCACCATTTGTCACAGTGCACAGCTCCTTAGTAAACTGAACATAGAATCCTTGATCACACAGCTGGCTTATGCTGATGAGATTTGCAGTTAGTCCTCTTACTAACAGTACATTATTCAGCTTTGGAACTCCAGAGCAGTCCAGCTTGCCCACACCGTTTATTTTTCCTTTGGCACCATCACCAAAGGTCACATAGCTGGTAGTGTGAGGTTGAATATCCACCAGTAGATTTTCCATACCAGTCATATGTCTTGAGCATCCACTGTCAAAGTACCAGTCTTCTCTGGTAGAAGCCCTTAGAGTTGTGTGTGCTAACCTAGCATACCATTGTTGCTTCTTGCTGGGGACATAGCGCTTATATGTCTTATGCTTAGGCCTGACATGCGAGGCTTGGTTAGGGAAACCATGAATCCAGTAGCAGAAGGCTTTGATATGTCCAAGCCTACCACAGTGGTGACACCTCCACTCCTGGAATTTCCTCTTCTGATGATTATTCACTCTAGTTCCCCGATGTTGAGACATTGGCTTTGACTTCCGCTTGAACTTCTGAACTTTAGCCTTTGGGCGTTTGTGTTCAGTTGAGGATCTTTTCCCAAATCCTAGGCCAGATTTGGTTCCAGACTTCAGTCCCACCTTTAGAATTTCTTCCAAGGTGTCAGTTCCCTTGTTCATCATTCTGATGGATTTAGTCATCTGATTCAGCTTGGAGTTCAGCAAGGCTATCTCACCATTTAGACCCTTTATGGCTGTCAGATGCTTCTGTCTCTCATCTTCCAGTTCCTTGATGAGTTTCTTCTGCTTTTCTCCTTGTGCACGGACTTCTGCACTGGTGGTACACAACTTCTTATAGGCTGCAGCAAGTTCATCAAAGGTCAGTTCATCTGCACTTGAGTCATCATCAGAGGCACAAACACTGGTTAGTGCAGTGACATGTTTGGCAGATTCTCCTTCAGATTCACTTTCAGAATCTCCTTCAGACCATGTGATAGTTAGCCCATTCTTTTGCATCTTGAGATAGGTAGGGCATTAAGCTCTGACGTGTCCATACCCATCACAACCATGACACTGGATTCCCTTGCCTTGGTTGAACTTTTCTTCAGAAGTTGATCTTTTCCTGATGTCAGACGGGATGTTCTTGACATTAGGTCTCCCTCTTTGATCAATCTTCTTCACGAACTTGTTGAACTGTCTCCCAAGCATGGCTAAAGGTTCTGATATACTTTCATCACCTTCAGTATATCCTGCTTCTGACTCCTCTTCAGCATTAGATACAAAAGCTATGATTTTGTTCTTCTTTTCAGCATTCTCACACAAGCCCATTTCAAAGGTTTGGAGAGAACCAATGAGCTCATCCACCTTCATATTGCAGATGTCCTGTGCCTCCTCTATGGCTGTGACCTTCATAGCAAATCTCTTAGGCAAGGACCTGAGAATCTTTCTTACAAGTTTCTCTTCAGCCATTTTCTCACCTAGTCCACCAGAGGTGTTTGCAATTTCAAGAATATTCATGTGAAAGTCATGAATAGTCTCATCCTCTTTCATCCTCAGATTTTCAAACTTGGTGGTTAGCATCTGAAGTTTGGACATCTTCACTTTGGAAGTACCTTCATGAGTTACCTTGAGGGTATCCCAAACTTCCTTAGCTAGTTCACAGTGGTGCACCAGCCTGAAGATGTTCTTACTGATTCCATTGAACAATGCATTCAAGGCCTTGGAATTTCCAAGAGCTAATGCTTCTTGCTCCTTGTCCCACTCTTCTTCAGGAATCTGCACACTGACTCCATCTTCACCTGTCCTCATTGGATGTTCCCATCCTTTGTTGACAGCTCTCCAGACTTTGCTATCTAGAGACCTTAAGAAGGCTATCATACGAGGCTTCCAGTCATCATAATTAGAGCCATCCAACATGGGTGGTCTATTTGAGTGTCCTATATCCTTGTCCATGGTACTAGAAAGTAACTTCCTTAGATCTCACCCAGAAATTCACAGGCAGGGTGCCTGCTCTGATGCCAATTGAAATTCTAGTTATCAGACTTTAGATATCACACGGGTTGTTATGACATCCAATTCTGCACAGACAAGAATTATGCAGAACTTAACAGTAAGTGCAGTAAATAACACGAGTAATTGTTTACCCAGTTCAGTCCAACATGACCTACATCTGGGGGCTACCAAGCCAGGGAGGAAATCCACTATCAGTAGTATTAATTCAAAGCTAAACTCACCCGTTTACAACTCGTCACTTAATCCCTACCCAATGCAATTTCAATCTTACTCTAAGATCAGAGTTCCTACTCACTCTCCCTCAATCACCTCAGTGATTACTACCTTTAATCAATATTAAAGACACTTTTGAAGTCTGAAATTCTAGTTATCAGACTTTAGATGTCACACGGGTTGTTATGACATCCAATTCTGCACAGACAGGAATTATGCAGAACTTAAACGTAAGTGCAGCAAATAACACAAGTAATTGTTTACCTAGTTCAGTCCAACATGACCTACATCTGGGGGCTACCAAGCCAGGGAGGAAATCCACTATTAGTAGTATCAATTCAAAGCTAAACTCACCCGTTTACAACTTATCACTTAATACCTACCCAATGCAATTTCAATCTTACACTAAGATCAGAGTTCCTACTCACTCCCCCTCAATCACCTCAGTGATTACTACCTTTAATCAATATTAAAGACAATTTGAAGTCACACTTCAAACAACTCTTGATTGTGCTTCACAGCTTTAATCAAGATACACAACACTCACGCTTAAAAGCTTTGAGCGACACAACACTTACAACTCAATGAACACCCTATGCCACAACAATCATCTACTTGATAATGGCATGGCTTACAAGATACGTCTAATACAAGACTCACAAAAATACAACAGTGAAGTATGATGGACACATAAAATCTTCACGCCTCAAAATCCCTGAAACTGAATGAAGGAACGCCTTCCTTTTATATTGCAGTACCTGGGCTTTTGCACCTGTATTCTCCTGAATTTAAGGTCACGCAAGTTCCCATAAATTCAACATTTAGGTTACTAACAAATAGGCTATTTGTTAGGTTCATTAAATGTAGCTTGGTTGTTGATTTCCTGGATTTTCTCTCAGCTGTTGAATCCCTGAAGAATAGCCTGAGAAAAAGCTGAAACAGAAAACTGAACAACCTACAATGTAGCATATGCTGTCAGGAATGAATGTCACGACATTCAGCTTGACATCAAGGTCCATATGCTGAGTCTGTTTTTCCAGAAAACAGACTGTACAATTTTGCTGACCTGTACATGATCAAAATGACCATACTACAGTAACAGCTTACATTAATAAATGTTAAAGTGTCCAATTTAACATTTACACATTTGGCCTTAAGTTAGTTTTGTTATTCCCTTGAAGAACAGACTAAGTAACATGCTGAAGTATAGCAGAACACCACTCTGTCTAATGTTCAGTAGCTGCTGTCAATGATGAATGTCATAACATCCAGTTTGACATTCAGTCAGTAGGCCTTATGCCAGGTCTGGTCTTTCCTTGATAACCAGACTGGAAATAAATACTAAGTTCTAACAGAACACTAGCTGTTCTATTCCTTAGTATCTGCTGACAGGTATGAATGTCACAACATCGAGTTTGACATTCAATAAATCCTGTGTTAGCTAATCCTGCAGTAACTACTCAAGTGTGTCATGACATCAGTCAAGACATCAGAGTACAGTTAGATATTCTAACCTAAAATGTAGTCACACATACATACCATGTCATGACATCAGTCAAGACATTAGTAATCAGCTAGTCTTTTACCATATAATGCAGCCAATTAAGCACCTACAAACTCCCCCTTTGGCAAATTTTTGGCTAAAACACTTTGATCCCCGTAACAGAGTTCATAGCAGCGGAATCACACACCTAGTAGGAAATAAGCCTAGCTAATACACTCAGAGTGGCAGCACACTCACACACATGGAAGTTAAAGAAGAAACTTCACAAAGCAGCACACATACAGAAGTTAAATCTAAAATCTAAACTCCAACACACAGCTGCAGGGGAGGGAATCTGTCATGAGAGTCTGTTGTAGAGACCCACTCTGTTTGTCAGGGGTGGTTATTACTCCCCCTTTTTGTCAAAAATGTTGCCAAAGCCAACAACATAACCAGAGAACAATGACAGAGTTACAGACTTGGTTTTACTTCACAGTTTCAACCGAGTTAGCATCCACTTGATCTTGCTTCACAGCTTTGATTAAGTAATCACCCACTTCTGCTTTACAGTAGGTACCAGCATATCAGATGCCATGATTTTGTTTCTGACATCCAGAACCACTCCTGCATGAACAACATCCTTGAACTCCTGCAGGTACATTAGCCTTCGCACGGTAGGGTGTCTCCTTACCCTCTTGTAGCCACACTCGTTGCAAGTAGCATAGCTATGATCTGTTGACCAATCAGAGCATAGTACCAATTGTTTAATAGGCAGCGATATTAAACAATACATCCCAAACATCAGTGGTTGCTATAAGGTCTCAGAGAGACATATTCCCAGTTTGCTCCTTAAGTTTTCAAACTGAGTAGCATCCAGAGCCTTTGTAAATATGTCAGCCAGTTGCAGGTCCGTGGCTACATGTTCTAAAGTGATCACCTTGTCTTCCACCAGATCTCTGATGAAGTGGTGCCTAATGTCAATATGTTTGGTCCTGCTGTGTTGGATGGGATTCTTGGAGATATTGATGGCACTGAGATTATCACAGAACAATTTCATGACATTTTGAGTGACATTGTACTCAGTAAGCATCTATTTCATCCAAACCAGTTGGGAACAACTGCTTCCAGCAGCTATGTATTCAGCCTCTGCAGTGGACAGAGAAACACAATTCTGCTTCTTGCTGAACCAAGATATGAGATTGTCTCCTAAGAAGAAACATCCACCTGATGTGCTTTTTCTGTCATCAGCACTCCCAGCCCAGTCAGCATCACAGTACCCAGATAGGACAGGCTCAGACCCATGTGAATACAGCATCCCATAGTCACAAGTCCCATTGATGTACTTGAGAATCCTTTTGACTTGATTCAAGTGGCTCACCTTAGGCTCTGCTTGGTATCTAGCACATACTCCAACTGCATAAGAAATGTCAGGTCTACTTGCAGTTAGGTAAAGTAGGCTTCCTATTATGCTTCTATACAAGCATTGATCAACACCAGGCCCTCCTTCATCTTTGGTTAACTTCAGATGAGTAGGCGTAGGAGTCCTCTTATGCCTAGCATTATCCATACCAAACTTCTTAACTATGTTCTTGGCATACTTGCTTTGGGAGAGAAACATAGAGTCCTCCATTTGGTTTACTTGCATTCCAAGGAAATAGGTCAGTTCTCCAACTAGACTCATTCCAAACTCGGATTGCATCTGGTGAACAAATTGTTGAACCATTTGTTCTGACATTCCACCAAAGACTATATCATCCACATAGATTTGAGCAATCATGATTTTGCCGTCTTCATCCTTCACAAATAAGGTTTTATCTATTCCACCTTTTCTGTATCCATTTGAAGAAGAAATTCGGTCAACCTTTCATACCATGCTCTAGGTGCTTGTTTCAACCCATACAAGGCTTTCCTCAACTTGTATACATGCTTAGGTTGGTTAGGATCACAGAACCCTTTAGGTTGTTCCACAAAGACTTCTTCATTCAAGTAACCATTCAAGAATGCACTCTTCACATCCATTTGGAATAGTTTAAACTTCAGAATGCATGCTACCCCTAACAGCAATCTGATGGACTCAAGCCTGGCCACAGGAGCAAATGTCTCATCAAAATCTACCCCTTCAACTTGAGTGTATCCTTGAGCTACTATTCTTGCTTTATTCCTAGTAATTACTCCTTTCTTATCAGATTTGTTTTTGTAGATCCACTTGGTACCAATGATGTTGGTCCCTTCAGGTCTTGGAACTAGCTCCCATACTTCATTCCTTTTGAATTGCTCAAGTTCCTCTTGCATGGCACTGATCCAGTATTCGTCAGTCAGGGCTTCTTTCACATTCTTTGGTTCAACCTTGGATACAAAGCAGGAATTTGAGCTTATTCCCCGTGACCTTGTAGTCACACCACTATTGGGATCCCCTATGATAAGATCCTTAGGGTGGTCTTTCTGAATTCTGATAGATGGCACTTTGGTGGTTGCATCTGCTTCACATTCAGGAGGAGGTTCCTCTACTTCTTCAGACTTGACTGGAATGTCAGTTGAACTGTCAAGGAATGTTTCAACATCCTCCATGACATCGGTTCCTTCCTCTTTATCGTCCACAATAACATTTATGGATTCCATCAGGACATTGGTCCTGTAGTTGAACACTCTGTAGGCTCTGCTGTTAGTGGAGTATCCCAGAAATATACCCTCATCACTTTTGGGATCTAGCTTCCTTCTCTATTCACGATCTGTGAGAATGTAACATTTACTTCCAAAGATATGAAAGTACTTCACAATGGGTTTTCTGCCTTTCCATATTTCATACAGAGTGGAGGAGGTTCCTTTTCTCAAGGTGACTCTGTTGTGAACATAGCACGCGGTATTCATTGCTTCAGCCCAAAAGTGCATGGGGAGCTTCTTTGCATGAATCATTACCCTGGCAGATTCTTGAATAGTTCTATTTTTTCTTTCAACTATTCCATTCTGCTGAGGGGTTATAGGAGAGGAGAACTCATGACTTATTCCTTCAGAAGAGCAAAACTCATCAAATTTGGAATTCTTGAACTCAGTACCATGATCACTTCTAATCCTGACCACACAACTGTCCTTTTCCCTTTGAAGTCTTATGCACAGGTCTTTGAAGACATCAAATGTATCTGACTTCTCTCTGATGAAGCTTATCCACGTGTATCTGGAATGGTCATCAACCACCACGTAAGCATATTTCTTCCCACCCAGGATTTCAACCTGCATGGGTCCCATTAAATCCATGTGCAGCAGTTCCAAAACTCTGGAGGTTGTGGGATGTCCCAGCTTCGGATGTGACATCTTGGTTTGCTTGCCGACCTGGCATTCTCCACAGACTCTTCCTTCATCAATAAGAAGCTTTGGAATTCCTCTGACTGCTTCCTTGGATATAATCTTCTTCATTCCCCGTAAGTGGAGATGTCCAAGACGTCTATGCCACAGCTTCACCTCCTGTTCTCCCTTGGTTGAGGAGCATATTGTTGAAAAGTTAGAGACTTTAGGTTCCCACAGATAACAGTTATCTTTGGACCTGGTTCCTCTCATCACTTCCTGATTGTCACCATTAGTCACAATGCATAGCTCCTTAGTAAACTGAACATGAAACCCTTGATCACACAGTTGACTTATGCTGATGAGGTTTGCAGTTAGTCCTCTTACTAACAGCACATTATTCAGTTTTGGAACTCCAGAACAGTCCAGCTTACCCACACCTTTTATTTTTCCTTTGGCACCATCACCAAAGGTCACATAGCTGGTAGTGTGAGGTTGAATATCTACCAGTAGATTTTCCATACCAGTCATATGTCTTGAGCATCCACTGTCAAAGTACCAGTCTTCTCTGGTAGAAGCCCTTAGAGCAGTGTGTGCTATCCTAGCATACCATTGTTGCTTCTTGAAGGGAACATAGCGCTTATATGGTTTATGCTTAGGCCTGACATAAGAGGCTTGGTTAGGGAAACCATGAATCCAGTAGCAGAAGGCTTTTATATGACCAAGTCTACCACAGTGGTGACACCTCCACTCCTGGTATTTCCTCTTTTGATGATCATTCATGCTAGTTCCTCGATGTTGAGACATTGGCTTTGACTTCCGCTTGAACTTCTGAACTTTAGCCTTTGGGCGTTTGTGTTCAGCTGAGGATCTTTTCCCAAATCCTAGGCCAGATTTGGTTCCAGACTGCTGTCCCACCTTTAGAATCTCTTCCAAGGTGTCAGTTCCCTTATTCATCATTCTGATGGATTTAGTCATCTGACTCAGCTTGGAGGTCAGCAGGGCTATCTCACCATTTAGACCCTCTGTGTCAGACAGTTGCTTTTGTCTCTCATCTTCCAGTTCCTTGATGAGTTTCTTCTGCTTTTCTCCTTGTGCACGCACTTCTGCACTGGTGGTACACAACTTCTTATAGGATGCAGCAAGTTCATCAAAGGTCAGTTCATCTGCACTTGAGTCATCATTAGAGGCACAAACACTGGTTAGTGCAGTGACATGTTTGGCAGATTCTCCTTCAGATTCACTTTCAGAATCTCCTTCAGACCATGTGATAGTTAGCCCCTTCTTTTGCATCTTGAGATAAGTAGGACATTCATCTCTGACGTGTCCATACCCTTCACAACCATGACACTGGATTCCCTTGCCTTGGTTGAACTTTTCATCAGAAGTTGATCTTTTCCTGATGTCAGACGGGATGTTTTCCTTACATTAGGTCTCCCTCTTTGATCAATCTTCTTCACGAACTTGTTGAACTGCCTACCAAGCATGGCTAAGGCTTCTAATATACTGTCATCACCTTCAGTATATCCTGCTTCTGACTCTTCTTCAGCATTAGATACAAAAGCTACGCTTTTGTTCTTCTTTTCAGTATTGTCACACAAGCCCATTTTAAAGGTTTGGAGAGAACCAATGAGCTCATCTACCTTCATATTGCAGATGTCCTGTGCCTCCTCTATGGCTGTGACCTTCATAGCAAACCTTTTAGGCAAGGACCTGAGAATTTTTCTTACAAGTTTCTCTTCAGCCATTTTCTCACCTAGTCCACCAGAGGTGTTTGCAATTTCAAGAATATTCATGTGAAAGTCATGAATAGTCTCATCCTTTTTCATCCTCAGGTTTTCAAACTTGGTGGTCAACATCTGAAGTTTGGACATCTTCACCTTGGAAGTACCTTCATGAGTTACCTTGAGGGTATCCCAAACTTCCTTAGCTAGTTCATAGTGGTGCACCAGCCTAAAGATGTTCTTACTGATTCCATTGAACAATGCATTCAAGGCCTTGGAATTTCCAAGAGCTAGTGCCTCTTGCTCCTTGTCCCACTCTTCTTCAGGAATCTGCACACTGCCTCCATCCTCACCTGTCTTCGTTGGATGTTCCCATCCTTTGTTGACAGATCTTCAGACTTTGTTATCTAGAGACCTTAAGAAGGCTATCATACGAGGCTTCCAGTCATCATAATTAGAGCCATCCAACATGGGTGGTCTATTTGAGTGTCCTATATCCTTGTCCATGGTACTAGAAAGTAACTTCCCTAGATCTCACCCAGAAATTCACAGGCAGGGTGCCTGCTCTGATGCCAATTGAAATTCTAGTTATCAGACTTTAGATGTCACACGGGTTGTTATGACATCCAATTCTGCACAGACAGGAATTATGCAGAACTTAAACGTAAGTGCAGTAAATAACACAAGTAATTGTTTACCCAGTTCAGTCCAACATGACCTACATCTGGGGGCTACCAAGCCAGGGAGGAAATCCACTATTAGTAGTATCAATTCAAAGCTAAACTCACCCGTTTACAACTTATCACTTAATCCCTACCCAATGCAATTTCAATCTTACACTAAGATCAGAGTTCCTACTCACTCCCCCTCAATCACCTCAGTGATTACTACCTTTAATCAATATTAAAGACAATTTGAAGTCACACTTCAAACAACTCTTGATTGTGCTTCACAACTTTAATCAAGATACACAGCACTCGCGCTTAAAAGCTTTGAGCGACACAACACTTACAACTCAATGAACACCATATGCCACAACAATCATCTACTTGATAATGGCTTGGCTTACAAGATACGTCTAATACAAGACTCACAAAAATACAGCAGTGAAGTATGATGGACACACAAAATCTTCACGCCTAAAAATCCCTGAAACCGAATGAAGGAACGCCTTCCTTTTATATTGCAGTACCTGGGCTTTTGCACCTGTATTCTCCTGAATTTAAGGTCACGCGAGTTCCCATAAATTCAACATTTAGGTTACTAACAAATAGGCTATTTGTTAGGTTCATTAAATGTAGCTTGGTTGTTGATTTCCTGGATTTTCTCTCAGCTGTTGAATCCCTGAAGAATAGCCTGAGAAAAAGCTGAAACAGAAAACTGAACAACCTACAATGTAGCATATGCTGTCAGGAATGAATGTCACGACATTCATCTTGACATCAAGGTCCATATGCTGAGTCTGTTTTTCCAGAAAACAGACTGTACAATTTTGCTGACCTGTACATGATCAAAATGACCATACTACAGTAACAGCTTACATTAATAAATGTTAAAGTGTCCAATTTAACATTTACACATTTGGCCTTAAGTTAGTTCTGTTATTCTCTTGAAGAACAGACTAAGTAACATGCTGAAGTATAGCAGAGCACCACTCTGTCTAATGTTCAGTAGCTGCTGTCAATGATGAATGTCATAACATCCAGTTTGACATTCAGTCAGTAGGCCTTATGCTAGGTCTGGTCTTTCCTTGATAACCAGACTGGAAATAAATACTAAGTTCTAACAGAACACCAGCTGTTCTATTCCTTAGTATCTGCTAACAGGTATGAATGTCACAGCATCCAGTTTGACATTCAATAAATCCTGTGTTAGCTAATCCTGCAGTAACTACTCAAGTTTGTCATGACATCAGTCAAGACATCAGAGTACAGTTAGATATTCTAACCTACAATGTAGTCACACATACATACCATGTCATGACATCAGTCAAGACATTAGTAATCAACTAGTGTTTTACCATATAATGCAGCCAATTAAGCACCTACAAAGTCACACTTCAAACAACTCTTGATTGTGCTTAACAACTTTAATCAAGATACACAACACTCACGCTTAAAAGCTTTGAGCGACACAACACTTACAACTCAATGAACACCCTATACCAAAACAATCATCAACCTGATAATGGCTTGGCTTACAAGATATGTCTAATACAAGACTCACAAAAATACAGCAGTGAAGTATGATGGACACACTTAATCTTCACGCCTCAAAATCCCCAAAACTGAATGAAGGAACGAGTTCCTTTTATATTGCAGTACCTGGGCTTTTTCACTTGTATTCTCCTGAATTTAAGGTCACGCGAGTTCCCATAAATTCAATATCTAGGTTACTAACAAATAGGCTATTTGTTAGGTTCATTAAATGTAGCTTGGTTGTTGATTTCCTGGTTTTTCTCTAAGCGGTTGAATCCCTGAAGAATAGCCTGAGAAAAAGCTGAAACAGAAAACTGAACAACCTACAATATAGCATATGCTGTCAGGAATGAATGTCACGACATTCAGCTTGACATCAAGGATCATATGCTGAGTCTGTTTTTCCAGAAAACAGACTGTACAATTTTGCTGACCTGTACATGACCAAAAAGACCATGATACAGTAACAGCTTACATTAATAAATGTCAAAGTATCCAATTTGACATTTACACATTTGGCCTTAAGTTAGTTCTGTTATCCTCTTGAAGAACAAACTAAGAAACATACTGAAGTGTAGCAGAACACCACTCTGTCTATTATTCAGTATATACTGTCCATGATGAATGTCATAACATCCAGTTTGACATTCATACAGTAGGCCTTATGCCAGGTCTGGTTCTTCCTTGATAACCAGACTGCAAATGAATACTGAGCTCTAACAGAACACCAATTGTTCTATTCCTCAGTAGCTGCTGACAGGGATGAATGTCACAGTCTCCAGTTTGACATTCAATAAATCCTGTATTAGCTAATCCATCAGTCAAGACATCAGAGTACAGTTAGATATTCTAACCTACAATGCAGTCACACATACACACCATGTCATGACATCAGTCAAGACATTAGAATCCAGCTAGTGTTTTACCATATAATGCAGCCAATTAAACACCTACAGTATCGTTAGAACACAAAGTCGCAATGTTGCAACCATAAGTCTCCCTCCTATACAAACCAATCTGAATCATGTTGTCATGCCTAAGCCTACCTTACTAAACCTTCTTTCTATCCTTTTTCTTTCTTGCGCAATCATATTAAGCCCGTTATCCTTTCACATTCATAGCAAGATAGTCTGTTACTAACTATGATCTCATCGTTATTTATTTATTTCTTTTTCGCACTTTGGCTCAAATAAAATTTGAAGTTGGTTATACCGTTGAGCTAAATGACCGGGTGAGGGTCACCTAACTTAGAGGGAACAATGTTTTTCATACATTTTGTAATCTTTTCTTCTTTTAAGCTTGAAAATCATACATTTATTTGCATCGACTTTTTGCGTAGTGTGTGCTTAGGATGGTGCTGACTGCTAGATAAACTACTTAAGGAAATATTAGCGGATATAATTTAAGGCTATGGCATGACAAGTACTCAAATCAATTTAATACTTGGGAGATTTAAGGTGTTAAAGCAATACCGATCTTATAAAGGTTTTCCAAATCTCTACAATTGAACCTCAGTTTGATTTATAGGAGAATCAGTAAATGACGGAAACCACGCATAAAGACTCGACAACACATTGAAATTTAACTCGACTAACACTTTAACAAAAATTAAAATAACCATAAAAATGAAAAAATAACAAAAAGAAATAACAATAATTTAAATCTAACTCGAAAGCGATAAATAAAAAGCGGTAAAGCTTCCTCCCCCATACTTAAATCTTGCATTGTCCCCAATGCAATGACATAAGATAGGAAAGAAAGGTAAAATCTAGTTATGCTGCTACTGACACCTTATGCCAGTGTACTTGGACGTCCACCGTTCCCTGGCTGGTGAGGTGGCGTATAATTCTGGAGATCTTCCACACGCATTGTTAGTGTTGCCATTTCTTCGATCAAGCCAGACATGTTCTGTTTGGTCCTGAAGGCATAGTCGTGCTGATCATGCTGCATTTGGAGAAGGATTTTCATTATTTCAGTCTGCTGAGCTCCCATGGCTTGGATTTGTAGGTCTCGCTGAGCGTCTAATTCTCTACACCGCAGCAGTACAACATAGATCTCATCAAGAGTGGCTGGTTCCACATTTCTTCTTGGTCTTTGACTGGAAGATGTACCTGTAACATTTTCAAATGAAGTGTGTGTGGTGTGCGGGTCAGTAGCGGGAGCAGTTTTCTCTGGAATGTGATCCTCATCAATGTCCCCGCCATCAGCTACATTCTCAGGAATGTGCACGGGGACTTGGTTAGGCACCTATTCATTAGTTTAACAATAATTATCCGGATTGCGCGCATCTGTGCGATTTGGATTTGGAAGGATAAATTCTTGTAACACATTATTAGAAATTATTAAATTAAATTTACTATCACTCCTTCATTTTACTAGTTTCATGCTCCTTGCCATGTCAATGTCAATGGCATGATGCGGGAGTGGGGTTAGCCTGGAGAATTTTTCTTCGAGTCCTTGGACTCTGGCTATGGAGATTATTAAACCTCCAAAAATAATCGGGCCTCGCTTTGCATTGACAATGACCTGCATGTGAGATAGCATAAACGAGACGGTATTCACCTTTTGTGGCAAAAATGTGGCAAACAAATAAAAGAGTTCTTTTTAGTTCACCTTGTTAGAATTTTCTCTGCCAAAAATGATGCACGCCAATATTTGGCGGAAATATCAAATAGCCGGGTTTTGAATTAAAGTGACTTTGTTTCCCTCAAAACAATGGGTTACTGTACCGGTTATTACCCTCTAAAATGGTTGGAATGCGTGTTGCCAACCCTCAGTATCTGGGACCTCATTTAATAAACTATCCCCATGGGGAAAATGTAGCAGGTCCGCTAGTTGGGAAAATGTAAGGGCGTATTCGACGTTAAGTAAACGAAACTGGACAGTCCCACTAGAGAAGTTTGTGTTGGGTGTGGGACTAAAGATTAATGAGCTTAGGAATTCTAATGTTAGTTGAGCATAAACAGGGTCCTTGAGAGATAGAAAATAATTCAAGTTTAAAATATCTAGCATATAGTTAACACTATCTTGAATTCTTAAGGCATATAAACAGTGTTCATCGGCATACCTTGTCGATTCGATCTTTCTGGCGCTTAGAGACGTGTACATCTCATTTGTAATTTTCCCGGCTCTCCGTTTCTGAACACTATTTCATATTCCCTCATCTGTGCCATAATGGATTTCACAGTCCTTGTGTAATAGTGAGAATAGAGAAAAAGAGGAGAGAAATATGTAAATGAGAGGTGTGATTTGTTGAGGTAGTAAAGGTGGTTTATATAGAGGTGATGGTGGTTAAAAAATTAATTGGTAAGTAAATAGCATTTAAGGTATCCAATGCCTTGGTCCAAGACTTTCTGAAAGTGGTTGAATGGCATTAAGGCATTGTCTGCATGCAAGGGACATCATCATAAAGGTGATTTGAATGGTCAAAATATACAACCTGCGCCTGCAGGCTTGTGTAGTGGTCTGCGCCACTTTTGGTGTGTGTGGCGGACGCTACTAGGTCCCTGTGGCGGGCGCCACAACCCTCACATGGGTGCCACAACTGTGTGTGGCAGGCGCCACATGCAATGTGGTTTCCCATGCGTGTGCTTTTATTTTTTTCTTTGACCATGCAATTTTTGATTTACCAATAATATAGTGCATGGGAAATAATAAACATGCTACATTGGAATGGAATTTAATCGCAACATTGACGAATAAAAGAATCAGGTAGATGGGAAAAGATGAAATAATATGTCTACTAAAAAAGGAAATGAAGTAGTTAAATAAATTCCAACGTGTAAAAGTAGATAACAATAATATCCCAACATGAAAATAAAATAAAATGAAAGTCAGTAAATCGGTAACTCTATCATAAATTAGCCATTACGGCGACTATTGGTAGGAGGAACGAACGAGTAGAAGTGCTTGTAAATGTGATCCAGGTTCTCTGTCACTACAACCATAATGCAATGGAATTCCATGCAAAGGGTGCTCATATCGCGTCTTAGATTGGCGACATATGTCTGAATAACTTCAACGGTAGCAGTATGATCGGTGAGAGGTGCAGCAGGTATAACTGGGACATGTGATTCAGCATCATGTACCCAGATGGACGCTCCATGGTAGCCAGTTGTCCCTATCATGTACACTCGTCCTAGGGTCTGGCAGGGTAAACAGGTGTATTGGTTGGCTGTTAATGAAGAATTCAAACACATCCGGTCCTAGGTTTCTAATGATACCGGTGTTGACACAAAATCGGACGTTCATAGGTCGTATAACCCTGACTACTGGGTAATGTAGTCCCATTACATGCGCTACCATGGTCACTAAGCCTCCCACTGAGATTGGTCCATAGTCTTCCTGTGCTATACGGTATAGATTGGCTATCATGAATGTAGCAACGTTAACAGGTCGGGCCTGTGATGCACCGTACATTATAAATAGTTTGTCTCTGGACACTAAGGCTCTGTTCTTTTCCTTTCCAAATAGGGTATGAGCTAGGATCTTATGAAAGTAACGAATGGCAGGGTTATGGATGTTCTCTGATTGGATAAGGTGTGGCTCGGGATGGTTGTTTCCAATGATGCTACCCCAAAAGAGGTCTAATTGTTGTCTATAAGTATGTCTTTCTGGGTAATGGTAAAGGTATCAGGGCCATTAGGACATCCTAGGAGTTCAGCCATTTCTCTGTGGGTGTAGTGATAGTCTTTTCCAAACAACCTAAAGGTGATTAGGCCTCTGTTAAATCACATACCATGGTTTGGTAGGTACACTAGGGAGCTTAGGAATTCTAGAATCAACCTAGTGATGGAACTAAATTTCCTCTTGATAGCAAAGGTGTCCCAGCCTAGTTGGTTAGTTAGGAACGTAACACTGTCTCTTATACCTAACTTGGTCATGGAGCGTCCATCTGGGAACAAGGTTATGTAGCACCCTTAAATTTGCCCTCCCCTTTCTCATTTATGTATCTAGTCATTTGGTCAAGAGATGACTTGCATACATCCATAACTCATCCACATGCATCATTCCTCATGAATTCAAAAGAAGCTTGGGCTCAATAACCCAGGGATTACACAAGTATCAAGATCCAAAGGCATGGTTAACCATGTCAACAACATGGGGGATGTGAAACCCTAATGATGTTGGTAAGTGTTTGACTTCAACAAAGTGGTGACTAGGCGAACATGGAGATCCAAAACCCTAATTTCTAAAGGACGGATTCTTTGGAGTTTCCCTAGGCCTCATCTGGGCCTCCAAAGTCCTAATCAAGTGTTGACAATCAAGGGAATTTGGTGGTTTGATTATGTGTTCCTTGCCAAGTTGCTTGACCTAGCTGGGAGTCTTGGCCTTAATTCAAAGTCTGTGGTGCCATTTATTTGGTGGTGGAAACATCTTTGTTTTAAGCCATTTGTTGGTCATACCATTGTTTTGTGGATAACCCTAGTCTTGTTGTCCCATCCCTTGGTTTTGTTCATATACACCATCAGTCAAGTTATTGTCTTTGCAAAAGTCAACATTCAAGCCAATTGTGAAACCAATGTCAATTAGTTTTCAAAACCATTTTAACCCACTCCATCCATTTTAAACCATTACATGTGATTCCATACAAGAAAATACAAAATTTGGCCTTTTTGAACAATTGTTGACTTTGGTCAACAGTTGACTTTTTTGTCAACTTTGACCAAAGTCAACCATAGTCCATTAAACCCTAATTTCACCCATATTTGTCCATAGAATATCCATTTTACAAAGAAATCATAAAGAAAATACAAAAATTTCCATTTTTGACCAATTGTTGACTTTGGTCAACAAATGACTTTTTTGGTCAACTTTGACCAAGGTCAACTCACCTTTTTTTTTAACACCTAAGACATAACCTAGTCTTCCTTCATTGATCCATCATCCAAAAGTCATGCTTGGGGTGTGTTGCTTTGTATCTTCATTTCCAAGCAATTCAATTCCTTTTACAAACTTCTTGTGCACCTTGCCCTTTGGACTTTGTTGCATTTCCAACCATAGCTTCACAACTAAACATGGTCCTATATTCACCACAAACAGGTACCACTATCACATCAATCATGTACTATACTTATATTGGTTGATTGGACAAGATATTTCAATTGGATTTGGCTTTGAACTCCTCTTGGTAAACATCCTGCTATCATAGTCCTATAGCAAGCCTGACCCTGTCATAAAATATGGCAACATGTATTCAGCCTTATCGGCCCACTAGCATTGTAACATAACCAAGAAAACAACTTACAAAGCTGACTGGCACACTGTCAAACCAGAGTTATCAGGCAGGATAGTTGTGACCTTGTGGTGACAAGCCTAATTGCTTTACCTGAGCCAAAGTTCACTTGAAGCCAACTATGAGCATGCTCATGACACCAAGCCTAAGGTTGATGAACCTACAAACAACATCAGGGTGTACAATAGAACATCAATTGATAACCATCTGCCAGAACAATAGCATTTGAGGTACTGTAAAACCACATCCAGGCCCTTGAAAATTCCAGCCTAACCTGACATTACCTACAATACATGAAATATGTCAAGTCACAAATGGACCTGGTCGTACATCATTCATTGCAGCATGACCATCACTTGGGCCTGCAGCAAACCCTACCAGTAAGGGAACCAACCAAACACTAGTGTCTGCAGCAAATCATCCACTTCAATCTGGCAGTCAGGCTCCACCAAACCTGTGGTGAGAAGACCATCCTTTTTAATCCATAGGGCACTCCAAGACATAGTATGAATTAGTTGTGTAAACCAAAACCAATCAGCTAACCTAACACCATCTACCCTTGATATCACAAGCAGAAAATGCATAGAAAAGATTGTATATGCGTCCCTTGTTACCATAATCCAGTTGGACAACAAACAAACCATCAATCCAATTTGAAATTGCCATGATGAATGCATTAAAATACCACCTGCAACATGACTGCATCCACGAAAAATCCTCAGTTTCTTGCAATGTTCCTCTCATCATTAGGCCAGCTGAAGCAATTAGGCAATTTAAAAGGAGCAGAGCAATACAACAGTGAAAGTGAGATGAAGGAAATACCAACCAGTACCTGCAGCAAGTCATCATAGTCTTGCATCATGCAGTTAGGAAGTCAACTGCAATCTTGAGGCAAGGCTCTACCAAACCAGCAGGTGAAAGAATTAGTCAAGTGTGCTTGCAGTTAGGCTAGACACCAATGATATCTGCAACATTCAGCAGGAATCAATCCTGCATCAAAGTCAAAACCTTGCCAGCATTGCATCAAGCACTCCTCTAAGATCTATCCATTGCCATGTCAATCATGTGTGTACAACGGTAATGCCATGGTGAACCAAGCTGGAGAATGGATGCCTTCCTGCAAAATTGGCAGCCATGAGGAGCAACCCAGCTAAGCATAGCAGTGGACCCAACCAACCCTGCATATCAGACACAATTTAGTTCATATTAAAATGCAACCTTCATGGCTAATCCAAATCCTTAGTCCAATCAGAAAGCCTACAGTGCACACATTGGAGCCAAACAATGCTAAACCTTGAGTTGGAACAGGAGGAAAACATGTGAGGGCAAGGAAGAGCCGAACCTATGAAAGCTTAATTCACACTGCAAGAAGCATTAGCCAAAAGCTGCATTAACAAGACATGAACAAAGGAGCAGCATAACAGAGCATGATAACAAGGGATGGCTATGGAATTCCCTAATCCAGCACCTCACAAGCCATTGGATCTAGTGGATATTAAGGACTGCAAGGAAAAGGGTTGGATGATGAGTGAAGTCATGAGAATTGTTCAAAAGAGAGAGTGTACAAGAAGAGATTGCAATACACTAAATTAACATGACCAGTTCAAGAGGATGCAGTGATTTCATTTGGTTTAATTCTAGGATTACCTGCTACAGCCATCAACATTCTACTTTACCATTTCACTAAAACAACTTGGCTTGACTCCATTACACTAAACATCAAAACCTGCTCAGCAGGTCATCCTTCATTTTAAGAACAATTCCACTTAAATCAACCTGTGACAACCAGTAAACAAAATTCAAATTGTTAACAATGCATTAACCAACTTAAATGGACATAACTAAATGAGTTTTGATCCAATAACCAACTGGGTTATCTGTTAACTCAGTGAGTCCAATTCAACTAACTCCAAACCAAATTAACTAACTCCAATCCTAATCCCATTCTAGAAATAATTCCAAGCCTAAATCCTATATAAACACTTCATCATTCTCATTTTTGGACAGTGCTTAAACCCTGCGAATTCAGAGCCATTTCCCTGTAAACTCTCTCACCCTCACCAAAGCTCTCAGTCTCTCTCACAAGAAAGGTCATTAAAGCTTCACCTTGAAGCTTCAATTCACCTAGAGCTAAGCTACTGCACTCTGTTTTCAAGCTTTAGAAGAAGAAGGAGACAAAGAAAGGAAGAAGAAGGAAGAATTGAAAGTAGGAAACTCACCGGCAAACATCTCCGATCATCTTCTCCGGTATGTCGTTTACCATTTGTTATCGCTTTCTTGTTCTGAGCACACCGTTACATAACATTTAGGTGAAGGATCAAAAACCCCGTGGCATTAGGTGTTAATTTGCAGTAAGAAGTGTTTAATTGAATGTAGATTAGGCTAGGGTTCAACTGTTACTAAGGGGAATTCCATGGATTCTTCGACTATCGTATGACTCCATTGCCATGAGCTTAGCCATTAGGTTGTTAGGTTTGGATTTGGTGGTGCCGGTGAAGGTGGAATTCATACCGGCGTCGACGATGGCCGCCGGTATGTTGAACAGAAGAGAGAACGAGGAAGGATGTACGCGTGTTTCAATTGAGTTTGTTTATTGGGCTCAAAGTTGGCAAGGCCCATGGTAACCTACTATTTACACCCTAGTCCATTGAGTGTACCCCCCAGGATTAGTGAGAAATCTGTTGGGCTCAAAGTGGGTCAATCCCATAGACATGTGCTATCCACACCTTGGGTCTACTAAATGCACCCCTCATGGTTGTGAAGGTCGAGTTAGGGCTTCTCTGGGCCCATTAACATGTTTTACGTGGCTGTACCGTTCGCTTGTTGCCTGCACCCCCTTTTGGATTTGATTAAGGAACCATTGGGCCCAGACGTGGCCCATGTGTTTTTGTCCCATTTACCCTTGTTTTTGGAGTGTGACCTTTGCACAAAAAGGATACTCTGGGCTCAGATTGCAGCCCATCAAGATTATTGTTTGCACCACTATTTTTTTTGTTGTTTTTTTCTTTGATTAATTAGAATAGTTAGAAAATTAGAATAATTATGAAATTAATTGTTAGAATAATTAGGATTATTTCCCTAATAGAATAATTAGGATTGATCATATTAGAACAATTATAAATTAATTCTCATTTTTATAATAATTAGGATTAACTCATATTTTTTAGGGTTGTTAAAATTTAATTAGCACATTTTATTAGAATTAGGACTTAGAATGAGATTTTAATTAGAGACACTTAGGGTTGATTAAATTTAGGATTCCCTCATTTTTTCAATATTAGGCTAATTTCTCAATTTTAAACCATGGTTATAATTTGGCACATTTTTGTAATGACCATTTTGCCCTTATGGGCCATATTTTGGTATTTTGTGTTGAAATTGCATGTTGCCCTTAGGATTAGAATGCAATTAATTGTAGGACCTAACATAGAATTTTAGTCATGATTTTCATCAACTTTGACATGCTCCCTTAGGATTTCTAATCTAACTTAGAATATTCAACCAATACCTAATGCATGATCCCTTAGGATAGTTTCTAACAAGTACTAACTTCAATTAGATCCAAAATTAGTTCCCCACAAAACTAAAACAAACCCCCGATTAAATTGATCAAAAGAAATTTTGATTAATTAAATCCTTTGAACTTGTATAATCCCCCAGTCTAATTGAGTGATAAAAAGACCCTTGGTCACTTAGTAAGACTTTTCTTTAACGTTGCGGAGCTAAAGGCCTCATGACAAAATCTTTAATCAAGGCATCCTCAGTCATACCAAGCAGCGGATTATTCAAGCACATCAAAGGTGGCATCTTCAATGCTTGTCAAGTCAAAGTTAGAAGAGTGTGACACGAGCCTTAAGTAATAGAGAAGGAGTGGGACTGGAGTATTCCTACTCCCATTCTGAGTATCTTTGGGTATGGGACGTATGACCCAACGCTCATCGTATTCACCTATATTCATAGACTTTAGCACAATTCTAATCATGCAAATCACAAGTCTCTCTTCACAACAAAAGCAAGGACCACTTCAACAACTTATCAATCATGAATCAAGTTGTACGATACGAGCCTTAAGTAATGGAGAAGGAGTGGGATTGGAGTATTCCTACCCCCATTCTGAGTATCTTTGGGTATGGGACGTATGACCTGGTGCTCATCGTATTCACCTCTATTCATAGACTTTAGTACGATTTGAATCGAACCATTGATAAGGTCTTCCTCATCATGCTAGAAACAACTACAAAGACTCTTCTCCCTCCACTTGAAAGTTAGTGTGATTCTCATCATCCAGTAACTACCAAGTCTATCCATTCTTCATTCTATTCAATTCTCTCCATTCCATTCATATCACTTCAATCTCAATCATCTTTTCTCTTGCCTCCATTCAATTTCTTTTCAGTCCTAGTGGGCTGAACTACGAAAGCTCTGATTTCCTCAGTTGTACAATGGGGATACGTAGGCAGGAGAACTCGGTTTCTTCGCGAGCTAACCTATTTATTAATCAATCATTCTACATTCATTCAATTAAAACCAGCTTTTGAGATCAAATAACATTGTTCCTTGGATTCCATTCACATCCTTTTAGGACGCTTAATGAATAGTCCATCTTTGAGAACCAAGAGTTGTTCGCGCTAGGCAGTCGAACACTTCATTCATTCACTACAGTGATACCATGCCTCAGGCTCTCACTTGTAGGTTTACCTTTACTCTTCGGTTCAGAGTTTATTCCTTCATGGATTCAAGATAATTCTGCTCTTTGATCTCAAATTGTTTGTTCCCCAGCAAGTGATACATTCTCCCTTGCATACAACAATACTTTCTTGTGGGTCTCATTCACATCCTTTTAGCACGGTTAATGAATAGTCCGTCTTGTGAACCAAGAGTTGTTCGCGCTATGTAATCGAACACTTAATTCATTCTTTTTCGGTTATTCCAACACGATGTTGTAGGCCCTCACGTGTTGGTTCACACCAATTTTGCTCTTGAGTTCGAAGCCAGTTATCTTCGTGAGCTTTCTCGATACCATTCTATCGGTGCAAGTTATAATCTTCATCAGTGTATATCTCCCTTTCTCTCTTTTCGTAGTTCCGAACTACGATTGCTCTGATTTTCTCATTGCTGAATGAGAATACGTAGGCACGAGGATGCAAATCCTTGGCGAGCATACTTCTAATTATTTACCCTTCGCCTTAGGGAATCATCCATATCTTTCACTATCCATTATCTACCGTCGATCACAAACCGTCCACCTAGTGACATATTATGCCTTTGACATTGAAATACACTTTCTTTGGAATTCCATATATACCCTTTTAGGACGCTTAATAAATAGTCTTCTTTTACACCAAGAATTGTTTGCGCTATGCAGTCGAACACTTAATTCCTTCTTTTTCGGTCAACCATTATATTGATACCATGTCTTAGACCCCTCACTTGTGGTTCATGCCACCTTTCCCTCTATGGTACAAATCCCATTTCTCCTATGGATTCCAAGATATTTTAACTTTCAATTTCAAACTATACCTCTTCAGTCGCTTATCACCAGATACTATATTCTGTGAATTCAGTCACTTCATTCCATTCATTTCCATGATACATTCATGCTCTACCTTCATTCACTTCATGTGATATACCCTATTCTTTGAGCCGAATACAGTATACCTTTGTGCTCCATCTTGTACCCTTTTTGTGAACCAAGAGCCGATTTGTTCGTCTTGTCAGACCTTGTAGCTTAGACAAATATCTCCTTCCTTACTTTGCAGCCGCATTTAGGCAACCCTTTCTTTTTGGTTATTCCAATATAATGTTGTAAGCCTTCACGTGTTGTTTTATACCAATTTTACTCTTGGGTTCACATTTTCACCCCTTGTTGGAGTTCAAATCATATTATCCTTTGGTTCAAGCCATACCTTTGATCACACTTCTTTTTCATCTCCCCCCATTAGTTCTCTGAACTACAAAGCTTTGAATTCCTTATTGCACTATGAGGATATGTAGGCATGGGGGCCCTAATCCTAACCGAGCACTCTATCTATTTCCTTTCCTTTCCCTCCATTCTTTTGCGAGTAATCATTATATCACACCTATTCCAGCGAGAACAATCTAAACGGTTCCCATGGAGTACCATGGATGTTTGGGGTGCTAATACCTTCCCCTTTCATAACCGACTTCCTTACCCAGTATATCTCTTTCCCCCGGGTTTTATCGATGTTTTCCCTTCCCTTTGGGGATAAATAAAGTTCGATGGCGACTCTGTTGTATGTTCGAGCGTGCGATACGCTCGGGTATATTTCCGCTAGCTTCAGGTTAGTGTCATTTCTCTCTGAGCTAGAGCCTCAAAACGTCTCCTTTGAGCTCTGCCTTTGAAGACTATATCCATGTAATCTACTTGTTGCATTGTGATAGTCAGTAGCTAGATAAAATCAAGTAGATAATAGCATTAAGTTAGTAATGGTCAATAATACAGAGATTTATCGATTAACTTCAAGATAAATAAATAAAGAAGAAAACAAAGAAATGAAGATTAAGCAATAGTAATAATTATAAATTTATGATGAAATTAAATAGCTAAAGACAGAGTGTGGGTTGTCTCCCACCAAGCGCTTTGTTTATTGTCGTAAGCTCGACAGAAATAGGATAGGTGCTATTCTTTCGAATGAGCGTGAGGCTCTACAAACTTAAGATTCGCAATGAAATCGTTATTATCACCGTTGTGGTAATGTTTCATACGTTGGCCATTTACTATGAATGGTTCGCTCGTTTTTCCTTTTATTTCTATTGCTCCATTCGGAAAGATATTGGTAATTTCGAAGGGACCAGACCATCTAGAACGAAGTTTTCCGGGAAAGAGTCTGAGGCGGGAGTTAAATATGAGTACTTTGTTGCCTTCCTTAAACTCTTTCCTTAATATACAATTGTCATGCCATTTTTTGTTCTTTCTTTATAGATTCGGGAATTCTCATACGCATCTAACCTAACTTATTCTAGTTAGTGGATATCTAATATTCTTTTCTCGCCTGCGGCAGTATAATTGAGATTAAGGGTCTTAATGGCCTAATATGCTTTATGTTCTAATTCTATCGGAAGATGACATGATTTTCCATAAACTAGCTTAAAAGGTGTGGTTCCTATTGGGGTCTTATAAGCTGTCCTATATGCCCACAGGGCTTTTGGTAATTTTGAGGACCAATCTTTCCTAGAGGTGGCAACTGTCTTTTCTAAGATTTGTTTAATTTCCCGGTTCGAGACTTCTACTTGCCCACTCGTCTGTGGGTGGTAGGGTGTTGCTACGCGGTGTCAGACTCCATATTTTACTAATAGCTTTTCAAAGATTCTTGGAATAAAATTGGAGCCACCATCATTGATGGCAAGTCTCGAAATTCCGAATCTAGGGAAGATTATTCGCTTAAAGAGTCTAATTACCACTCGTGTTTCGTTTGTTGGAGAGGCAATGGCCTCGATCAATTTTGATACGTAATCGACCGCAACAAAGATGTATTTGTTACCAAAATAAGATGGGAAAGGTCCTATAAAATCGATTCCTCAAACATCAAAGACTTCTACTTCCAAAATGCCTTTAAGAGGCATCTCGCCGCGTCTAGATATGTTGTCAGTGCATTGAGACCGGTCGCAATTGATGATCGTGATGTAGACATCTTTCCACAGAGTGGGCCAAAAGAGTCAGACTTGCAAGATCTTAGCGCAAGTCTTCGAGGTGCTTGCATGTCCTCCATGGGGAGCAGAACGACAGTGGGAAATTACGTTTTCTACCTCATCTTCTGGGACACATCGGCGGAAAATACCGTTGGTGCCTCTCTTGAAAAGTAGAGGCTCATCCCAATAGTAATGTTTAAGATCGTAGAAGAATTTTTATTTTATTGGTAGGTCAAGTTTGGTGGAAGTACCCTAGCTGCTAAGTAGTTGACGAAGTCAGCGTACCATGGTAGTGTGGTTTGGGTGTAAATTGCTTCCACTACTTCGTTTGTTTTAGTATCCTTATGGGTTAACGCATCTTTAGTTGTATTGCTTTCCAATTAGGCTATGAGTCTTTCATATGGAAAATCATCGTTTATAGGCACAAGTTCAGGTTCAATACCTTCCATTCTTGACAAGTGATCGGCCACGACGTTTTCCGTGCCTCTTTTATCCTTGATTTCTAGGTCAAACTCTTGTAATAATAACATCTACCATAGGAGTCTTGGTTTGGCGTCTTTCTTGTTCAACAGGTATCTAATTGCAGCATGATCGGTATAGATAATTATCTTTGCTCCTAATAGGTAGGAACGGAATATATCCAGAGCGAACATTATGGCTAAAAGTTCCTTTTTTGTGGTGGCATTGTTCATCTGTTCAGGGTCTAGGGTTCTACTTTCATAGTATATTGCATGAAGTTTCTTGTCCCTTCTTTGTCCCAAGACTACGCCTACAGCATAGTCACTAGCGTCACACATGATTTCAAACAGTAATCTCCAATCGGGTGGTTGCATGATAGGTGCGGTAATAAGAGTTGTTTTCAGTTGTTCAAACGCCACTAGGCATTTGTCATCGAAGATGAATTCAACGTCTTTCATCAATAAACCAGTCAGTGGTTTGGTGATTTTTGAGAAATCTTTAATGAATCGCTGGTAGAAACCGACGTGTCCTAAGAAGCTTCGTATTTCTCTTACGGTTTTCGGAGGCTGGAGGTTTTCTGTAACTTCTATTTTAGCCTTGTCGACTTCAATCCCCTTGTCGGATACTATGTGTCAGAGCACGATTCCTTGTCAGACCATGAAATGGTATTTTTCCCAGTTTAGCAGTAGGTTCACTTTTATGCATCATTCGAGGATGAATCCTCGGTCAAACTTGCACTTTTTCTTGATTTCCATGACCACTTATCAATCCATCTCTCATATCCATCACCTTTTCTTCTTTTTCTTCTGCGGGGTAGTTTATCTTGCTGAACTTGTGGTGGTGGTTTTGGATCTATCCTGAGAGCTAGCTTTTCAGGTTTAGGTTCAATTTTTTCATCCACCACCTCAAAGTATAATTTGCCCCTTTTAATACTAATGAGTTCCCTAGTTTCATGGTCTTCTAATTTTCTCTTCTTGTTCAGGGTTTCAAATAAGGGTGCATTGGTGTGGATATTTTCCAATAGCTCCTCATACCTTTCGGATTTGGGGTCTACCTTAACTTCCACAGAGCTTCGCGGGAAAGGGATTTGTGATTTATAGGGAGGAGGAACAACACATAGTTCTTCCTTCTCTACCTCTTTGACAACCTCCCTCTCGGGTGGTGTCGGTGGTTCTTTCTCAATATCTACTCTCTTCTCACCTGAACCCTCCTTATTATCATTCTCCTTAGGATTTTCGGTAAAATTTTCACTAGTGATTGTTACAACATTCGCATGTTTCTCTGGGAATGGTCCTAGAGATGTCTGCGCAAGCAGGGAGATTTGAGTCTCTAATGCGTCGTTGTGAGTGACGAGGGACTCGACCATAGTGTTTAGTTTCCTAAGGGTTTCATTGGTATAGAGACTTTGTTTTCTAAATTCTTCATTCTGAAGCGTTTGTGTAGCCACAAAGCGTTCCATCGTAGATTCTATCCTAGAGTGCGTTTGCGTCTCAATGAAATCCTCCATTAATATTTCCAGGTTGGATTTATAGGAATCTTGTGATTCCTCAAAATACCGGGAGTGATAATCATAGAGAAAATTTGGGTGATACATATTAATAGAGAAAAGAGTGCCTTAGTCTATACAGGGAACACTGGAGTTACGATATCGACTAAATTAGTCCCCGACAACAGCGCCAAAAACTTGATCGCGACTTTGGTAAGTTTATGTGAATCGTGATTGCAAGTGCACAGTCCTATCGCGTAGTTTTAAAGATTATCGAACCCACAAGGACTAACAATCGAATATATCGTAGTCTGAGGTTACTATGTAAATCTAAGGTGAATGATTGTTCTAAGATTTGAGGGATGAAGAGAAATAACTATAGAATAGAATAAATATAAATATATAAGATATATGGGATATCAGTATGTAATACATCAATCCTTGGTGATTCGATCGATAGTTGGTGTAATCTTATTGGTTAAAATATTCTTCAGCAAAATTATTTATAGAAAGGACTTAGCCTCACACTCTCGTTTTATTGACTTCGACCATACTCTTAAACCATAACGCTTGGCTCTCGCGGTCTCATTTTGAATTTAAAAGTACTTTTTGAATATAGATAAAGTCTAGTTAATCCTAAAGCGCTCTCGCTGTATTTAATAACAATGCCTAGTTTAAGCTATCTGGTTAAAATCTCAAACTGTCGTTTTTATTGACTGTAACCTTAGTTTGTTTTGTACTCTCGTATGAAAAACAGTTTGATTAAAATAAGAAACTAAAACCGGAAAAATAAATTTTATAAAAGCTAACACCAATTACTTATTGAATCCCGTCGTTTTGACGGTCTTTACATACTGATCTCTAAGGGTTTAGCCAGACATAAATCCGGTGACAGACATGGCAATTGGGGAATGAAACATAAAGTAAGGCATAAATAAATAAAATAGTAAATAATAATAAACCTGGATTGCAATTTAAGAACTGGAATTGAATCTTGAATCTTTGATTAAATAATTCCGGCAGGCTTTGGCAATGAATACCTCTTACAATTGAATCCCAAATGCGTGAAAAATAGTAAACCTTAATAGTCTTTGATGTGGAGAAACTATCACTTTTACAATGGTAAGAAACTGCCTAGAAAACCATAAGAAAAATAAAGAAGAACAAAAATTAAGCGTAAACTAAAAACTAGAAGAAGAGAGTGAGAGACTGTGCCAGTCTGAATGGTCCCCTTTTCATATCCTTTTCACATTCCTCATTTGTAGCAAGAGTAGGGGAAATTGTGGGTAAAAGGGTGTAGAAAAAGTAGGAAAAGTGGGGAGACTCAATTGTGGCGGTTGCCAAAACCCTAATTCCATGATGAGTGGCGAGCGTCACTCTTGTAGTAACCGCCCACCACTTTTCAAGGGTTAGTGGTGGGCGCCACCTTCCTTTTGGCCCAATGTGGCGGGCGCCACATCCTTTGGGTAATGGGCACCATAAGCCCATTTTCTTTGGTGGCCCATTATCCCATTAGAAGCCTCATTTTCTTCTCTTTTATTGCCTTTTTCTTTTATTTTTTCTATTTTCCATTTTTCTTGCGGTAAACCTTTTAGTCGATGAATACCTGCAAATAAACATAAAATACTGTGTAATAAATAGTGTTAATCGAGTAAAATGCAATGCATATAGAGACAAAAATAATATACATTTTCGCGTTATCAATGTTCATCCTAACCGGTGCTGAATTTCCTCTTCTTTGTGGTCTTCTGCACAGTAACCGGAAGTTGTAAATCATGCTTCCCCTTTTGCAGAGTCTATCCTCGATATGTTTATCTTAACAGATGAAGGATATTCTCTTTTCGGTATTCTATTCAGTAACTGATAGATGTAATTCCTATTTCTCCCCTCGGAGTCTATCCTTGATATGTTCATCTTAAACGATGACAAATACTCTCTCTCTCTGGTATTCTATCCAGTAGCCGATAGATATAATTCATACCCTTCTTTTTCAGGCAGTGTATCCTTGATATGTTTACCCTAACCGGTAACGAATATTCTTCCTAATGTTCCCAGGTGAGTCTATCCTTGATATGTTCATCTTAACCGATGACGGATATTCTTCCCTTTGAGTCTATCCTTGATATGTTCACCTTAACTGGTGACGGACATTCTCTTTCTTTGTGGTCTTTTGCCCAGTAACCGGTAATTGTAAATCCTATTTGATTTGGTTGTTTCCTTAGCGAGTCATCCTTGATATGTTTACCCTAACCGGTAACAGATGTCCTCTCTGACAGATTTTGTTATCTCCTTACCCAGTAACCGGTGGTGGATAATATACTTCTTTTACTCTTGTGTTGAAGATTATTTCTTCCCCAGTTGAGTCTGAGTGTGTATTTCCTTAGTAAGATCGCCATTCCCTGTTTGGTTCGAGTATTTCAGCTTTGATCAGATCTACCCGTTTCCCCTGTTGATGTTCCTTTTATTCCCCAACTGAGTCTTTCCATTGATTTATTTTCGTGGAACCCCTCGAGTCCCCCAGCAGTTTTAAATTCGTAGCCTGGCCTACCCACGACCTTTTTATCCCCCAGAGTCTCTGTCTCCCCAGTGAGTTTTCCTTACGGAATGCATTATACTCCTGCGGACTTTCAGTCTCTCCGGATTCATTTCCTTTGTGGAAACATTTTCCCCATAGAGATTACTTTAACATTCATATCATATGCATCATGAGGTCTCTTAGGGACCAAAATTTGTTTCTATATGTTGTTATTTAAGTCCATTCTACTGAGTCGATACAAAGATTTTAACCTTCACCTCCTCAGCTAGAATGTCCTTAAATAGGGGCAGCTGTAAGACCCCAATTTGAACCTAAGATCCCTCATGATATCTCATCATATGCATTGGCATTGGGATCACACCTTGGCATCTTCCTTACCCCTCATTCATAGGGTTTGCATTGGGAGAGATTACCAAGCATAGTTGATTGTATCTTACTTCATTTTTATTTATTTACTAACCAAAATACCAAAAAATATATCATTGTATAATTTAACTCTTTTGTAGGTAGTACACATGCACACATATGCTCTATGAAGCTCATACATAGGGTTTGAGACCCTCAATGCAAGGATCTCAATCAAGAATTGGTTTACTTTGGCTCTAAGTGTCATATATGAATCCTCATGATCTTCACATGTTATTTTTATCAAGAAATCATCAAGAGTTAGGAGTTTGTTTGCCTTAGAAACCCTAATTCATCTAGGTATCTTGTGTGACGTCTTCAACAAGTTTCTTCACCAATTGATCAAATATTTCAAGGGATACTTCACATTTCATCATCTTATGTATATATGATCCTCCATGGGTCCCAAAAGTCAAGAGAACATCAAGCTAGCAAGTTGGTTCATGGTGCTTGACCAGAGGCTTTCAACTCGTCAAAACTGGGGTTCCCTAGACCCTATCTCCTACAATTTGTATCATATGAAAATGATTCCAAGAGAAACGTTACTATAAATGACATTACAAACAACTTTCATGTTAAGGTACAAATCTTTTTTTGCTTGGAAAGTCATTTTTTATGGTGAGAGATTATATGTCATTTTGTCTAAACCCTAATTTGGAGGTCAACTTCCCAAGATCATAACTTGCTCATTTTTTATCAGATAAAAGCCATGCATATTCCATGATCAATTCCAAGGTGTCTACTTAAACGTTGATGTTTGGAGGAAGTGCAAATTCAACTTGCAAATGCATGTTCCAAGAGGAAACATTGTAGGTCATTTTGGGCCAATACCATTGAACAAGTGATTTTCCTCAAATTCTAAAATGCATAACTCCTTCATTATAAATCCAAATGAGGTCAAATTTATGACCAAATTGAAGGGGTTTAAAAGAGATGCAAGTTTGATGAAGTAAATTTTCTCATTTGAAGCCTATAGAAAAAGTTATTCAAGGTGGAAGAAGTGAACATATGGCTTGGTACTTAGAATTTTTTTGACATGTTTGATTTTCCAAATTTCCAACTCAAAATTCATCATGATAAAAGCTTCAAATGAAAAAGTGTTCAACATGAAAGTTGTTCCTCTTGATCTAAGCGTTCCAAAACGTCCAAAGTTATCTCATTTGGACAAAGTATGAGGCATTTTCCTATGGCTTAAAGTTGAAGGACCATTTGGAAGATTTCAAGTCCCACTTTTCATAAACGAGTGCATGGCTTCACAACATGATTTCAACATGGCTTACACTCATTTTTGGATCTAAGTGCATCACTTGATGGGTCTATCACACGCCCATGCAAGCATGTAAGAGAGATTTTCAAGTTTTTCCAAAGATGGAAGTGTGCAAATATCATTGACATTGGCCTATAAATATAAGCTCTCTTGCTCAAAAATATGGACCTAATGTGCCAACTTTGATTCAGCAACCCTAAACACCCACCATTAAAGGATAAGCTTGAGGATTTTATTTGAAAATCGAGTTTGAATCTCCCACTATTTTTTAGATTGAAACTCCAAGAGTCCATCCCTTTCCTTGATCCATTTCCATTCCATCAAGCATCTGAAGCAAGGCCAAGCATGATTGAGAGCAAGATCGTGCCAATCTGAAGCTCCATTGAAGGTGAATTTTCCAGATTTTTCCACTCTTCAATTCTCTCTTATTTCTCCACTATTCTTGTTGATTTTTGGTTGTCCGAAGTCCTACCTATGTAGGTAACCAGATTGAGTTGCTTAAAGGTCAAACCGAAGCAACTCAGATCATGATCCTTAAAATTCAACTCCTGTATCTTCCTATATACTTGGAGTTAGAAAAAATTGAGGCCAGATTCGAGCTCTTGAGCATTTTTTCTTTAAATCCGTGTCTTGCTTTTTCATTTTGGTGATGGTTGGAGATGGACCAGTCTGGTGAGGTCCATCGGAGAAGAAGACTAGAGTTCTGGCTGCGGCGATGCGTTGGCAAGTCTCTGAACCACATGATCCATTCAAATTACTTTAATCTCACGCGTTGGTTGTCATTACCATGCTTGTCGCGCTGTTGACTCAAGACCACATGGAACGCGCGCTAGGGACCATCTGATCTGCCACCTTAATTAATGAGGGAGATCAGATGGTCCACGTATTTTTATAATTTATGATTTTCATTTTAATTGCTTTATTTTCATTAATTCATACTAATTTTAATATTGATCCAAAAAATATAGGACTTTCACAAAAAAAAAATCAAATATTTTTCTCTTTCATTTTATGAATTAAATTTTTTTTGATCAATATTAATATTTTCATGATTTAATTGTTTTTGTGCATATTTTTAATTGTTTAAAAATACTTTTGCATTTCCAAAAATAATGAAATTTTTTCTCCAAGGTCCTTTAACCCTGTTTGACCTATGATAAATCTCTTTGCCATTTATTTGGTGTTTTGAAGAGGTTTTAGGTTTTTGATCAAACATAATTTAATTTAATGCATTTTTAATTGATTTTTAATTGTTTAATTGTGAACAAATTGTGTTGGGCTATTTTTATTGACTTGTTAAGTTTGACTATTGTGTTTGGGTCTTGGTCAAGGAGGATTTGACTTTGTTGGATTAAAATCATTGGATTTAAGGGATTGATGAAATGTATATTTTATCTCCCAAAATGAATGAATGATTTTAATTTGATAAAATCCTTCCCTTTTCCAATTTGTGTTTGTCTCATTTCCCCTCCCTCTTCATGTTTGATCCTCTTCTATCCCATTCATTCCATTGACCTATGATATCTTTATATCCTAAGGCTAATTGGTTGATAAACCAATACAAGTATGGATGAGATTAGGTCCATCCTTTTACCATTTTCTTTGAAGTGTGGCATGTTTCAGGAGTATGGTTTATTATACCATATCTCTAATATGCATTGACACTAAAAAATTTATTGCCCAGCCTCAGATAGTTGTGACTTCTACATATTTCCAATTACAATTGCTTAACATAGCGCTAAATTTTGACCCGAAAGCATTGCATTCTAGTAAGTGAGATTGTAAATCTCCCCCCTTTCATGGTATTGTATGGAAACTTGGCCTTTTTTCCTTCCTTTGGAAGAAGTCTTGGTTCAAGGATCCATGCTTGTGAATAGAGGGTTGAGTGTTCTCCAAAGAATGACTTAAACAATTGAGAAGCAAAAACAATACTAACATCTAATCAACTAACATTTGACTAACTTTTAATTTCAAGTCATTTACCTTATGCACTTTAAATTCATGCTCTTTTATCATTTGCCATTATTCATATCATTTAACTTGTTTATTTTAATGCCATTTTTACTTTGCTCACTTGAGCCATGTATTGTGATTGTATATATTTGTTTGTGTACCTCGTTTGTGTTTGTGGTCTTAGGACCTTAAAATACATAATAAATAACAAAAACCCTAAAAAATGCTTGTGTGGACTGTTCGATTTGATCTGAGACTTGGGACTTAGAATTAGGCAACACTCCCTATGCAAAAGGACTTAGCCAATGCCAACTTTTCTGAAGCCAAGCCATTGTGAATTGAACTTTCATCTGATGCAAGTATTGGGATCCACTTGAGTTCATCTGCTACATGGTCTTGATGTAAATGATACTTTGAACCTGTGTCTAATGCCTATTTCTGAGCCATTCGAGGAGTATGTCATCTAATACATGGGAGATTTTGAATAAGACTATGAAGTTGCTAGCTTGGATGTGGCTATCTTTATTTGATTCCTTGCTCTTCATTTTACTTTCTTATTGATATTGCTTGATTTCAAAGTCCAAAAGGAAAAGTTGGTTTCTATATGACATTCTTGTCTATTGGATTGCATCCCATTGGTCAGATCATTTCAACTCTTAACTTTTAAGTTTTTGCTTAGGATTAGTCTCTTCATCTCCTCCCACTTCTTAAATTTCAAATCCCTCCCCTCTTTCAAAACCTTCTTTGCTTGTGATTTCTAAACTTGGACTTTATTGCAAATTAGAAACTTTGGCCTTATGCCATTGTATTTTTTAACTCCTTTTTCTTAATCAAACTTGTAAATGAACTTAACCATACTTGACTTAAATTTTCAAAAGACAAAAAGAACTAACACCCATTCAAGCACTTTTAGGCCTTTTGTGCCTCTTTTAAACTTAAACTTTTGTTAAAAGCAATCAACTCACTTTGAAATTGATACCACGAACTACGATATTTTGATCCCTCTTTTTATGTTGGTACATAGGCACAAGTTTGAACGTCTTGTTAAACACAAAAATATAATTAATGAATTCTTATCTCATCCCCCCCACTCTATTTTATTGCAAACATTTTTATACCAAAACACACACACATAAAAAAGGGCTCGCTAGGAGTACCTAGGACACTTTGGGTGCTAACACCTTCCCTCTGTGTAACCAACCCCCTTACCTATAATATCTGGCATTTTATTATTTTTGATTTGAAAACTTCTTATCTTTGGGTTTTGTTCATACTTTTCCCTTTTCCTTTGGAAACAATAAAAGCGCGGTGGCGGATATGGTTTTATTGACGTTAAGTTTATCCATAGCTTAATGGCCATGAATTTACCGCTACATGTAGTAAATTGCATATTCTTTCTTCCCAGATTCATCTTACTGACCAAGAACACAACCCATACTCTCTTCCAGCTCAGTCAAATACATGATCAAAGGCCTTCCTTCAACAGGCGGAGATAGAATCAAGGGTTCAAGCAGATATTCTTTGGTACTGTCAAAAGCTTTCTGGCAATCCTCGGTCCAATCACAAGACTGATCTTTCCAAAGAAGCTTGAATATAGACGCACATGTGGCATTCATATGCGATATAAATCTTGAGATATAATTCAAGCGGCTGAGAAAACCTCTGACTTGCTTCTCGATTTTTGGCGCATGCATCTCTTGTATTGCTTTGACCTTGGCAGGATCAACCTCAATACCCTTCTCGCTGACAATAAAGCCCAACAACTTACCAGAGAGAACACCAAAATTACACTTATTGGGATTTAAGTGGAGTTTATATTTCCACAAACGCTGAAATAACTTCAACAAATGCTCAACATGCTCTTCTTCAGTCCTTGATTTAAAAATCATATCATCAACATAGACCTCAATCTCTTTATGCATCGTATCATGGAAAAGAGTGGTCATATATCTCTGGTACGTTGCACCAACATTCTTTATACCGAAAGGCATCACTCGATAACAGAATGTTCCCCAAGGTGTAATGAATTTGGTCTTCTCCATATCTTCGAGTGCCATCTTAATCTGATTATAACAGGAAAATTCGTCCATAAACGAAAAGACTTTGAATTTAGTTGTATTGTCTACCAATATACCAATGTGTGGCAGAGGGAAATCATCTTTTGGACTAACTTTATTCAAATCTCTATAATCAACACACATACGGACTTTTAGGAACAATTTTGTCCACCCACTACGGATACTCGGAGGTAACAAGGAAACCCGCATTAATCTGCTTCTGCCATATCATTATGAGTTCTTCTCAATTCCAGCTTAACCGGAGGGTATTCTGGGATCAAAGGCAATTTATCCTCCACAATCTCAGAATTGAAACCATGCATATCTGATAGGACCAAACAAACACATCAGAATAATTACAAAGAAGATCAACCAACCCCTTCTTAGCTTCTGGACACTTTTGAGACCCAATCTTGACATCCTTCACATCATCCTCAGAACCCAAGTTGACTAATTCAATATGGTCTTCAAATGGATGAATGGCTTTTTCCTCGTGCTCAAGCAAACGGGACAATTCATCAGACATGTCTTCATCATCATTCTCTTCCTCAACTTCAAACACAGGAAAATCAAATTTGGAGAGGGAGTAGGATCATTACGTTCAATAAGTTTGAGAACCAACCTGCATAATGATTTGATATTTTTATTTTAGAGAAACGGAGTGCAAACAAATATTATGCAGATATGGGAAAAATTGTTGCTTATTTATGTATTTTGGGATTACCATTTTTCAGAAGAAAAAAAAGAAAAAACTAAAAATAAACATCATAGATGTGGATGAATAAAATTGTATTTTTATTGGTGATAATATTGAAAATGCCCAACAATGTTTCACTTTTCCCTTAGGCATAGGAGAAGGATTTTTCACTTCTCCAGCCCAACTCTGTTCTTGTTTTCCACAACTACTATCACACCACCCCACTTGTCGGTACTACCATCCTAAATAAACTCTTGTGCATCCTTCAGAGAATACATGGACGACCCAGTCTTCTTTAATTTATCATCAATAGACAAAGCTTGGAACGATAGTCCAACCTCTTCCTCGGCTTCCACACATGTGAAAGATGACAGATGGCTCACTAGAAATGCTTTCTCCCCCCCCCCCCCCCCCACAACAGCAAGCTTGTCGTTCTTAACAAATTTCAACTTCTGGTGAAAATTAGGCGTTACGACACCAACCTCATAGATCCATGGCCTTCCCAACAAATAGTTGTAGGCCAGATGAATGTCCATTATTTGAAAAGTAATTTGAAAATCACTTGGACATATCTTAACCGAAAGGTCCACCTCTCCAATGACAGTTTTCTAGGAACCGTCAAACGCTTTGACCATAATACCACTGTACCTCATCGGTGCCCCTTGATAAGACAGTCTTGCTAGAGTTGACTTGGGAAACACATTCAATGACGAACCAGTATCCACCAATACATTGAACAGAGCGTCCTCTTTGCAATTCATTGAAATATGGAGCGTCAAGTTGTGATTTCTACCTTCCTCCGGAAGTTCTTCATCACAAAAGCTCAGGTTATCACAGGAAGTAATGTTGGTAACAATATGGTCAAACTAATCTACAGTAACATCATGCTCTACATAGGCTTTCTCCAATACTTTTTACAAAGCCTCTCTATATGCTTCATAATTCATCAGTTGTGACCACACGAAATTTTTTGATGGCGTCTATAGCAACTGCTACACAACGTTGAATTCACTTCTTTTGGTCAAATGAAGTACCTCATCACCATCATTAGCTTTCAACCTGCTGGATTCACCAGACTGACAAGTTGTACCATTAATCGGATCAACTGTAGGAACTTCTGCTTTCTTACCCACTGAAATATCTTCCACAATTTTAAGAGATACAGGAACAAAAACACGATCGTTGCGGGTCACCTTCACTACATATGCAATTCTTACCATTGTATTTGTAGCGGGAAGAGGAACCTCTTGCCCATTCTCAATCATGGTGGCATTTTACTTATATGGCATAACTTTATCGGATGAATAGGGGAAGGAGCCCGCTAACTATATAACCAACAACGATATGGATCAATTAACATTCTTGCTGCTGCTGTCAAACTTAATAACTTTCCGCTCAATGGTTTGTTGAGGATTCCTCGGTTGGATCAGGTTCTTCAACACCAAAGAAGGATACAGTTATCAATATGTCATAGGAATATGGTCAAATGAGACCTTCTTCCTCTCAAAGTTTTTATGATGATGGTTGTTGTTGTAGTTGGTACGTTGTTATGGTTGTTGCTAAACAATAACTGATTGATTTGTTGAATTATTGGTAAACATAGGAATTCTAGATGATACTTGATGATGATATTGACGGGACTGGGAATTCTTATTCATAAGAGGCCTGCTCTGCCTCCCCGCATACATTGCATTGGTTCCTCCTTCCTTCTTTCTAGAGAAACTACCACTATATTTCTTGCTTCCCGAAGCTTCATCTTTTGATAACCATTCCTCTCGAACTCCTTCTTCCAACCGCATCCCCATATTCACCATTTAGGTGAAATCATTAGGAGCACTAGCAATCATGCGTTCATAGTAAAATGAACTCAGCGTCTTCAAAAAGATCTTGGTCATTTCTTTATCCTCCAGAGGTGGACTAATTTGAGCAGCCAACTCCCTCCATCTTTGGGTGTACTCCTTGAATGTTTCTTTCTCTTTATGGGACATTGATCTCAACTGATCCCGGTCTGGAGCTATATCAACATTATACTTGTATTGTTTGACAAAGTCCTCGCCCAAGTCATTAAAAGTTTGGACACTAGAACTATCCAATCCCATAAACCACCGAAGTGCAACACTAGTCAAACTGTCTTGGAAGTAGTGGATGAGTAGCTGATCATTGTCGGTCTGAGTAGACATATTTCGAGCATACATGACAAGATGACTTAGAAGACATGTATTTCCCTTATATTTTTCAATGTCTGGGACCTTGAACTTCACCGGGATCTTAACATTAGGCACCAAACATAACTCAGCAGCACTTTTACCAAACAAGTCGTTCCCCCTTAAGGTCTTGAACTCCTTTCTCAGCTCAAGAAACTGGTCTTTCATCTCGTCCAGCTTCTCATTAACATCAGGGCCCTCAGAAGGCTCAGAATGGTAGATGGTTTCCTCGACAAGAGGCATAATATGCACAATAGGAGGAAGCACAGACAGTACCGGGCTAGATGTCGGCATAGAAGCAAAGGTAGGAGCATACCCTTCAAGCACAACATATGGTAGCATTCCCCAAGGGAACCTAGTAGGCATGGCAGGCGCAAAATGGCTAGCTACCACAAGTACATACATTGAAGCAATCTCTGAAATAACAGTCCTCTGAGGAAGAGGACTTGCAAAAGGCGGAGATGCTTGATTCTGAGCAGGAATCACATACTCCATAAAAATAATGAGTATGGCAATCTCATCCTGAAGCTCTCTTTTCTCTTGCTATAGATGCTCCATTATTTTCTGGCGATTAGCGTGAGTGTAGTAGTGATGATTAAGCTTGATTGATACACATAAGAAAAACCCATAAGACATCTGGCTAAAGAAAAACCTATTATGCAAATGATGCATGAAATGAAATGTTTTTTAATTGTTTTTAATTTCAAGGAGCATATGAAGTCTCATTTGCAAATATTTTCAATTAACAATAGTAAGCAACAAATAATATCAATTCAATTAACCATAAAATCTCTTTTTATTCATAAAATTTGGAAGGATTACTGTAAGACCCCAATTTTGACCCTAAGATCCCTCATGCAATTTCATCATATGCATTAGCATTGGGATCACACCTTGGTATCCTCCTCACCCCTTTGTTCATTGGGTTTGTTTTGGGACAGATCACCCAGCACCATGTTATTGTATCATACTTGTATATTGTCATTTTACTAACCAAAATACCAAAAATATGTCTTTGTATTTTCCTAACTCTTTTGTAGGTAGGGCATGATCACCATTGATCTATCAAGTTCACACATAGGGTTTAAGACCCTCATGGCTAAGAGCGCAATCAAAGATTGATCCACAATGTCTCAAAGCATCATATATGAGTCCCAATGATCTCTACATGTCATATTGGTCAAGTATTCTTCAAGAGTTTGTAGTGATTTGCCTTGGAATCCCTAGTTTGACTGGGTATCTTAAGTAACTTCTCCAACAAGCTATCTCACCAATTGAAATTTCTCAAGGGACACTTCAAAATTCATCATATTATTCAGATATTATCTACCATGATCCTATAAAGTCAAAAGAATTGAAGGTTAGCAAGTTGGTTGATGGTGATTGGCCAGATGAATTCATCTCATCAAAACTGGGTCTCCCTAGACCCTATCTCCTATAATTTTCACCATATGAAAATGATTCCAAGAGAAACGTTACTCTAAATGATATTCCAAACAACTTTCGTGTTGAGACCTAGAGCTAGTTTTGCTTTGAAAATCATTTCCTATGTTGCAACATTATAGGTCATTTTGTTTAAACCCTAATTTGAAAGTCAACTTCCCAAGGCCATAACTTGCTCCATTTTTATGAGATGAAAGATTTCAGAGTTGCAAAACCAAATTAAAGATGTATAATTCATTTTTTATGTTTGGAGTGAGAGCTAATTCAACCTTTATGAGCTTGTGATATAAGAATACATTATAGCTCATTTTTGCCCTATACCATTGAAAAAGTGATTTTCCTCAACTTAAAAAATGCTTAACTCTATCATTAAAAACCCAAATTACATGATATTGGTGACCATTTTGAAGGCCTTTGAAAGATATATAACTTTGATGAAGACCCCTTTCTCATTTGAAGCTCCCATAAAAAGTTAAGCAAGGTGGAATATTGAGATATATGGCCTAACACTTAGAAATTTTTTCAACATATTGAAATTTCCAAACTTCCACCTCAAAATTTACCATGATCCAAGTTCCAAATGAAAAAGTGTCCAAGATCAAACTTGTTCCCTTTGATCAAAGATTTCCAAATAACTCAATTTCATGCATTCTCTATGAGATTTGCTAGGGTCGCGCTTGGTCTTAACAGGGTTGCATCATTGGAGAAATCAAATGCCAAAAACTCCACATATCATTACCTTGACATCCAAGCCTCATTTGAACTTTTGAACAGATGTAATTGGATCAAATTGGATTGCTTTATGGGCGTGTACACGCCAATGCAAGCTTGTGCATAATCATGGCCAAATTTAGCAATTTTTCAAGTGTGAAAATATCACTCTCAAATGCTATAAATACAGGCCCTTAAAGCTTATTTCAGACATACCTTGCGCGCCATCTTTTCCCCCAATTGAAACCCTCACCATTCAAAGAAAAACCGGAGAATTTTCAACTTGAAAATTGAGTTTGAATCTCACTGTTTGGAGATTCAAAAACTCCAGGATCCAAAGCTTTATACCATTGCCAAACCTCTTTTGCAAGCTTTTCAAGGGTGATCAGATCAAATTTGAAGCAAGCAAGATCCATTTCTGCACATCATTGAAGGTAAATTTAACAAAACTTCTTCTCTTCGGTTCTCACTCAGTTCTATTGGATCTTTGGTTGTCTGAAGTCCTACCAATGTAGGCAAGAAGATTGAGTTTCTTTGAGGTCAAATCGAAGCAACTCAGTTGACACACCTCAAAATTCAACTCCTCATATCTTTCTATATGTGTGGAGTTATTTAAATTGAGGTCAGATTCGTGCTCTACGCTATTTTTTCTTTCAGATCATGTCCTCTTTTTTCATTTTCTTGATGGTGATGAGTGAACCAGTCCGGTGGACCTCGCCTGAGTAGGTGACCGGAGGTCCAGCGCCGGTGGTGTGCTGGACAGGTTATGAGCCATTGATCTTGTTTAAATTGTTTTAATCTTGAGTGTTGGTTGTGATTACCACGTGTGTGGCGCACTGACTGAGTTCCACCATGGAACCAACGTTTCCATCCACTTGATCTGCCACCTCAATTAATGAGGGAGATCAAATGGTCCATGTTTTTTTGATTTTCATTTTATTTCATTTGATTTTCATTAATTAATATTAATTTTAATATTGATCCAAAAAATATGAGAGTTTCACCAAAATATTTTAAATATATTCCTCTTTCATATTTTGAATTAAAATTATTTTTTGGATCATTATTCATATTTTTCATGATTTAATTGATTTTTGTGAATATTTTTAATTGTTTAAAAATACTTTTAAGTCTCCAAAAATTCTGAAATTTTTTCTCCAAGGTCCTTTGACCTTGTTTGACCTATGATAAATCTCATGGCCATTTCTCTGGTGTTTTGATGAGGTTTTAGGAATTTGATAAACCATATTTAATTTAATGCATTATTATTAGTACTTTTAAATTGAATAAATGCCAAATAATTGTGTTGAGCTATCTTGATGATTTGTATAAGTTTGACTTGTGTTGTTGGGCCTTGGTTAAGGTTGATTTGACTTTGCTAGGTTAAGATCATTGGATTTAGGGGATTGATGGAATGTACATTCCATCTCCAAAAATGAATGAATGATCTTAATTTGGTAAAAGTCATCCTTTGACCAATTTGAGTTTTGATCCATTCCCCTCCCTCTTCATCTAGTTCCCCTTCTTTATGCATCCATTTCATTTGGCCTATGATGTCTCAAAATCCTAAGGCTAGTTGGTTGAAAAATCAACATGAGTATGGATGAGATTAGACCACCTCTTTTGCATATTCTTTTTGTGTGTGGTATGTTTCATGAGCATAGTCCATTATACTATGTCTCTAACATGCATTAACACCAAAATTCTATTGCCCAACCTTAAATAGTTGTGACTTCTACATAAGTCCAATTATGATTGCTTAACATAGCGCTAAATTTTGACACAAAAGGCATAGCATTCTAGTTAGTGAGATTGTAAGTCTACCCTCTTTCATGGTATTGTGTGGAAAGTTGGCCTTTTTTCCTTCCTTTGGAAGATGTCTTGGTTCAAGGATCCATGCTTGTGATAAGTGGGTTGAGTGTTCACCAAAGAATAACTTAAAAAGCAAAAGCAAAAACAATACTAACATATAATTCATTAACCACTAACATTTAATTTCAAGTCCTTTATTTTAATGCACTTTAATTTTTAAACTCTATTCATTCGCCATTATTCATACCATTCTAATTGTTTATATTAATGCCTTTTCAGTTTGTCCACTCGGAATATATTGTGTGATATATCTTGTTTGTTTGGTCTTTGACCTTTAATGCACATTATAAGAAACAAAAACCCTAAAAGAATATTGTATGGACTGTTGGTTTGATCTTGAACAATTGGACTTAGAATCTAGGAAACATCCCTATGCAAAAAGGGCTTGGCCAATGCCAACTTTCATGTAACCAAGTGCTTGTAATTTGAAACTTCATTTGATACATCATTGAAGATTCCTCTTAGTTCATTTGCGACATGATCATTGTGAAGTTGTTATTTTGAACCTGAGACTTATGAAATTCATCTGCTACATGGGCAATTTTAAAAAGATTATGGAGTGGCTAAAGCTTGGATGTGGAAATCTTTATTTGATGCCCTGCTCTTCAAGATAACATTGTATGCATTGTTTGTTGCTTGATTCTAATATCCAAGGGAATTTGGGGTTTCTATATGGCATTCATGCCTATTGGATTGCCACCCCATCGGTCAGATATTTCCCACTCTTAACTTTTTAAATTTATGCTTAGGATTAGTCTCTTCATCTCCTCCCCATCTCTTTAATTTCAAAATATCTCCCTCCTTTTAAAAACTTCTTTGTTTGAACTTGTTATTTCCTAAACTTAGACCACTTTGCAAACTAGAAACTTTGGCCTTATGCCATTGCACTTTCAAACTTCTTTTCTTAAATCAAACTTCTAAAAAATTTAACAGTATTTGACTTAAAATTTTCAAAAGCCAAAAAGAAATAAGTCATTTAAACCATTTTTAGGCCTTTGTTCTTTTCAAACTTTATTTTTGATTAAAAGCAATGCATCCACTTTGCAATTTGTATCACGAACTACGAGGTTTTGATGCCTCATTTTTATGTTGGTACGTAGGCACAAGTCTGAAGGTCTTGTCAAACACAAAAGTATAATTAATGAATTCTTTTATCATCCCCTCATTCTATTTGTTTGTAAAAATTACTTTGTACAAAATACATATGCACACAAGAAAGGGCTCCCTAGGAGTACCTAAGACACTTTGGATGCTAACACCTTCCCTATGTGTAACCAACCCCCTTACCTCTAATCTCTGGAATTTTATTATTTTTGATTTGAAAACTTCTTACTTTTGGGTTTTGTTCGTACTTTTCCCTTTTCCCTTGGAAACAATAAAAGCGCAGTGGCGACTCTTGTTATTTGATGTCTTGCTTATTCATAGCTTGATGATCATGAATTTACCGCTACAAAAATTAATTGGAGACTCTACTAGGGAGTAGTCTCCAGTGGGTTTAGCCTACTTTTTTGTGTGTATATAATTGTATAGATGTGATGTAAGTATATTTGTGTGATATGATCTGCTTGGTGTGCTTGGTGATCTCTTAGTGGAGAGAAAAGTTCTAACCCAAACTTGAGTACAATTAAGATAGGAGGATGGTATAGTCATGTTCGACTTGTGTGGAGTAGTCCTTAACAAGTTGGCTTGAGATCCATCTGCTCAGTGGAGACCCTTTTGGATTTGAAAATGTCACACAAGTATTTATGGTTAGGCATTACTATCTCTAATTTTGATCCGAGAAGCTGAGGACCATAGAACATTTACCCCCTCTTAGCCTATTTAGGACGTAGTGCAGAGACTGTTCATGTGTAGACTTGATAACAGTTGTTACGCGATGCTACACTCAGACGAGTTTCTCTTGAGAATATTATTGGTCGATAAGTCAGTCATCTTAACCTGTAATATCCGATAGATGGAATTAAGACTCTGGGAACTTTTTAGAACATGATCTACATATTATTGTCCTTAGTTCACTCCTTTAGGATGGTTCTTACCCAGACTTCATGCTCGTGATTCACAACAAACCCTTGATTCTTGGTTGATCCAATCAAGTCTTGTTAATATCAATGGAACTTGGGTGTTGATAAGGTGTAAACCATAATCCACCGAAATGGATGATTGATCTTGATAATGACTTGATTCATCCCTTGACCTTTGTTTGCTTGCCTTGTGTGTGATCCCTTATTTGTGATTGTTGCATTCATACATTCATGCGCGTCATAACATTCATCAGACGAAAATTTTACGGAACTGAGGTATTATTTGCAAATATTTCCAGACCATGGATTATGGACGAAGGAACACTAAGAAGTAGAGTTTCAGATGTCCCGACTTGAAAGAGTTAAGGAAGCTAGCATCTTTTGTATTAGATCCCTTGGACTTCAAACAACGTCATGGGAAGCTTCTATCTATCTTGTCTGCTGATGTGATTGAAGGACTTTTGAGTGTATTAGTGAAGTTCTATGATCCTCTCTACCGTTGCTTCACTTTTCCTGATTATCAGTGTGTGCCTACGTTGGAGGAGTATGCCCATCTCTCGGGAATACCTGTTTCTAGCAAGGTACCTTTTAGTGGATTGGAAGAGATTCCTAGATCTCATCTTATTGCTGAAGCTCTTAACTTGAAGAAGTCTGAGATAGAGGCTCATTGGGTGAAGAAAGGAGGAATACTTGGGTTGACTTCTGAATTTCTCATTGGGAACGCTACTTCCTTTGCTCAAGCCGGTAGTGTGGATGCTTTTGAGGCCATCTTTGTATTGTTCATCTATGGTTTGGCTTTGTTCCCTAACATTGATAGTTTTGTTGATGTTAACGCCATTAGAATCTTCTTGATTGGGAATCCCGTACCTACTCTGTTAGGTGATATGTACTTCTCTTTGCATTTGAGGAATTCTAAAGGTGGTGGGACTATTGTATGTTGTGTTCCTCTTCTATACAAGTGGTTTATTTCATACTTGCGTTAGACGCCTGCTTTTATGGAGAACAAACAATGTCTACGGTGGTCTTAGAGACTTATGTCTCTCACTAATGATGATATAGTTTGGTATGACTCTGCCTTAAGTGGCTGGGATATTATTGATAGATGTGGTGAACTCTCTAATATGCCTCTCATTGGTACACAAGGAGGAATTATCTACAACCCTGCTTTGGCTCGTCGTCAACTTGGGTTCCCCTTGAGAGACAAACCTAATAACACTTCGTTAGAAGGTCTTTTCTATCAAGAGGGTAAAGATCCCCAACATTTGAAGCAAAAGATTGTGGATGCTTGGCATAACGTGCATAGGAAGGGTAGATCCGAGCTTGGTCCGTGCAATTGTGTAGCTTTAGAAGCTTACACTCTTTGGGTGAAGAAGAGAGCTTTGGAGTTGAAGATGCCTTATCCTTGTGAGAGACCTATACCTATGGTTGTGGTTGAGCCATTAACTCTCCCTAACCAAGATGTAGAGGAGTTGGAAGATGCACTCGCCAAGATGAAGCAAGAGAAGGATATGTGGGAAGAGTGTTTCCGTGCTTTGAGCAAAAAGCATGAAGAGTTACAGTTGGAGTCTAAGGACAAAGATGCACTTATTGAGCTACTGGAAGACCGAGTGACAAAGAGACAGAGAGAGTCGGAGGTTTCATCTTCTAGCATGCCTCAGCCTTTTGCTGCTTGGAAGAAGATTGTTGATCAACTTGTCCTCGAGAAGACTCAGATGAAGGCTTCTTTTGAGAAAGAGATTCGACACATTCGAAGGAAGTACGCGCCTACAACCAGATCTTCTGACATTGTTGTTAGGGATCCTTAGGATGACTAGTCTCCTTTTCTCTTGTATTTTTCATTTGGTTTCTAAAATTGTACTCAATGAAATCCTTCCAATTATATAAATGAAAAGAGAATTTTGGTCATTTCAAATTATTGCATTTGTTGCTATATATATATATATATATATATATATATATATATATATATTTGAAAATAATATAGTAAGTTCCTTGAAAAAATAAAAATAAACAATCAAGCATTGCATTTCATGCATCATTTGCATAAGCAGGTTTCTCTTTCGTCAGATGTCTCATTGGTGTTTCTTCTGTCCTTCACCCAAGATGACTCATCGGTATAACACTCGCGCCAATCATCTGAGAATCATGGAACATCTTGAGCAAGAGAATAGAGAGTTGAAGGACGAGATCGCCCGCCTGACTGCCATGATGGAGTTAGTGTTAGCCGCTAAGAGCCAGTCTTCTCCAACACCCGCAACTCCTCATCCTCAAAGGACTGTTATTTCAGAGGTGGCTACCTCTACCATGCCTGCTGCTACCGCTCATTTCGCGCCTGCCATGCGTGCCGGATTCCCGTGGGGAATGCCGCCGAACTTCATTCCTGAAGGCTTTGTGCCTTCTTTTGCTTTCATGACGGCATCTAGCCTTGTCATGTCTGTGCCACCTCCCGTTGTGCACACCTTATCTCGTGTGGAGGACACCATTTATCATTCCGAGCCATCTGAGGGCCCGGATATTTATAAGAAAATGGATGAAATGAAGGATCAATTTCTTAAGCTGCGCAAGGAATTGAAGACGTTGAGAGGTAAAGATCTTTTTGGGAAGATAATGAGACATTCAAAAAAATATGTGCAGATATGGAGAGAATTAGCTGCTCAGATCACCCCTCCTTTAGAAGAGAAGGAGATGACAAAGATCTTTTTGAAGACCCTGAGTTCATTTTACTATGAACGCATGATTTCCAGTGCCCCCAGTGACTTTACCGAAATGGTAAATATCGGGATGAGGCTTGGAGAAGGTGTCCGAGAAGGATGATTGTCGAAGGAGGAAGCATCATCGAGTAAGAGATATGGTAGCAGTTTCAGGTAGAAGAAAGACAGCGAAGCTAATGCAATCTCCAGTGGGAGGCAGAGGAGGCCTCAGATCAGAAAGAGTCAACCATACCGTCAACACCATCATCAAGTATCCTCAGTAATTCCAGTATTTTCGAACAGTCAATAAACACCAATTCAACAACAACCACGACAACAACAACCACAGCAACGAGCAAACACCTACAACAACAACAATACCAACAATCATCAACAACAAACTTTCGAGAGGAAGAAGGTATCCTTTGACCCGATTCCTATGACTTATGCAGAACTTTATCCATCTTTGGTTCTCAAGAACCTGCTACAACCAAGAAACCTGCCACAAATACCTGAACCATTTCCATGGTGGTACAAACTTGAACTCCGTTGTGCTTTTCATCAACGGGCACCCGGACATGACATCGAGAACTGCTACCCCCTCAAGTATGCAGTTTAGAATATGATAAAGAGTGGAATGATATCCTTCGAGGACCGTGCGCCAAACATGAAAGCAAATCCACTGCCCGCTCATGGGAATTCATTTGTTAACATGGTAGATGGCTGCCCTGGGGAGTTCAAGGTGTTTGATGTCCATTTCATCATAAGGTCTTTGGTGATGATGCATAAGGACATTTGTATGGTGAGTGATTGTGAGCATGACCATGACGGTCGTGATATCTGCAGTGTCAACACGAGGGGTTGTCTGATTGTGAAAAGAGACATCCAACGGTTGATGGATGAAGGCATCATCCAAATTGTTCAATCCCGTCATGTAGATGACGATGTGAATGTCATAGTGCCTGTTTTCAAGAATTTGGAAAGAGTAGTCATTCAGTACGTCAGCAGTAATAGTAATACCATCAGTCAAAGATCGGTATCACCGTTGGTCATACGGTTAGCGGACCCAGTCTTGTATTCATCCGATAAGGCTGTTCCATATCAGTACAATGCAACAATGTTGAAAGATGGTCAAAAGGTTCCATTGCCTACGACCAGCTCAGTAGTGAGTATTGTTGATGTTACTAAGGTGACCCATAGCGGTCGAGTGTTTGGGCTGGTGTTCCCAAAGGATAAGGAAGAATCAATTGTCAGTAAGAAGGTGGAAGTGCCTGCTGTAGATCCGGTTTGTACTCCAAAGTGTCAGTATGGTGAATCCAGCAATTTGAAGGCTAATGATGTTGATGAGGTACTTCGTCTAATAAAGAAAAGTGAGTTCAATATGGTGTAGCAGTTTCTCCAAACCCCCTCAAAGATTTCAGTACTGTCTCTACAAATGAATTCAGAAGCGCACAGAGAAGCACTGCAAAGTGTTCTAGAACAAGCATTTGTGGAACACGATGTTACGGTGGATCAGTTCAACCATATAGTAGCTAACATCACTTCATGCAACAATCTCAGTTTCTGTGATGGAGAACTCCTTGAGGATGGTAGGAATCATAATTTGGCTTTGCATATTTCTATGAATTGCAAGGATGATGCTTTGTCAAATGTACTTGTTGACACTAGGTATTCATTGAATGTATTTCCAAAGTCAACCCTGTCAAAGCTGACATATCAAGGAGCGCCTATGAGGTATAGTGGCATGATCGTCAAAGCTTTTGACGGTTCATGCAAGGCTGTGATAGGTGAAGTGGACCTTCCAGTGAAGATAGGTCCGAGTGATTTTGATTTTACTTTTAAAGTAATGGATATCCATCCGGCCTACAGTTTTCTGTTGGGAAGGCCACGGATCCACGAGGCAGGAGTTGTTACCTCCATATTGCATCAGAAGCTCAAATTTGTGAAGAATGGAAAATTAGTCATTGTTGGTGGGGAAAAGGCGTTGTTTGTTAGCCACTTATCATCTTTCTCTTATGTTGAAGTTGAGGATGAGGATGGAACTCCATTCTAGGCCTTATTTATTGTTGCTGAAAAGAGAGTTAGGGCACATATGTCCTCATTAAAGGATGTAAAGAAGATTGTCGAAGAAGGCAATGTTGATCAGTGGGGGCGCATGGTAGAGGTCTCCGACAACAAAGGTAGAATAGGTTTGGGTTTTCAACAAGGTTTGTCAACTACTAGATCAGAGGATATGCAACTTAGCTTCTGTAGCGGAGAGTTCATTCATGGCAATGAGCAACACTTAGCTGCTGTGCTAGAAGATAACGAAGAGGAAGACTGCACCAATTTTATGACGCATGGAAAGGCTTGCAACAATTGGACTGCTGTTGATATTCCTATTATTTTGCATCAATCTAAGTAATTTCTTTTATATGTTTTAAAAAAAATCCTTCTCCTATGCCTAAGAGAGAAGTGAACATTTATAGGCATTTCAAATTTGATCATCAATAAAATTAATTCTATTCATCCACATCTATGATGTTTTGTTTTTAATTTTTGCTTTATTTTGAAAATGGTAATGACAAAAAAACATAAATAAATAATATAATTCTCCATCTGCATAATATTTGGTCACAAATTCACTTCTCTAAAATCGAAATATTAAATCATTATGCAGGTTGGTTTCTAACCCCATTGAATACAATGATCCTTCTCCTTCTCCAAATTTTGAATTCCCTATGTTTGAGGCCGAGGAGGAAAGTGATGAAGAAGTGAGTGATGAATTTTCTCATCTTCTTGAGCATGATGAAAAGAACATTCATCCTTTCGAAGAGCAGATTGAGTTAGTCAACATGGGTTCCGAGGATGATGTGAAGGAAGTTAAGATTGGGTCTCGACTGTGTCCAGATGCGAAGAAGGGGTTGGTTGATCTTCTCCGAAAGTATTCAGATGTGTTTGCTTGATCCTATCAAGACATGCCTGGTTTGGATTCTGAGATTGTGGAGCATAGATTTCCATTGAAGCCAGAATGCCCGCCAGTCAAGCAGAAGTTGAGAAGAACACATCCTGATATGGCAGTGAAGATCAAAGAAGAAGTGCAGAAGCAGATTGATGTCGGTTTCCTTGTGATCGCTGAGTATCCTTAATGGGTGGCCAATATTATGCATGTGCCAAAGAAATATGGAAAAGTCCGCATGTGCGTAGATTATAGAGATTTGAATAAATCCAGTCCGAAAGATGATTTCCCTCGGCCACACATTGATATGTTGGTAGACAATAGTGCTAAATTCAAACTCTTTTTGTTTATGGGTGGGTTTTCCAGATATAATCAGATCAAGATGGCACCCGAAGATATGGAGAAGACCATATTCATTACACCCTGGGGAACATTCTGTTATAGAGTGATGCATTTCGGTTTGAAGAATGCTGGTGCAACTTACCAAAGAGCAATGACTACTCTTTTTCATGATATGATGCATAAAGAGATTGAAGTTTATGTTGATGACATGATTGCTAAATCAATTGATGAAGAGGAACATGTTAAGCATTTATTGAAGTTATTCCAGCGTTTGAGGAAGTATAAACTCCGCTTGAATCCCAACAAGTGTACTTTTGGTGTTCGTTCTGGTAAGTTGTTGGGATTTATTGTCAGCGAGAAGGGTATTGAGGTTGATCCTGCCAAGGTCAAAGCAATAGAAGAAATGCATGCGCCCAAAACTAAGAAGCAAGTCAGAGGTTTTCTCGGCCGCTTGAATTATATCTCAAGATTCATTTCACACATGACTGCCACATGTGCGCCTATATTCAAGCTTCTTCGAAAAGATCAGGCTTGTGATTGGATCGAAGATTTACAGAATGCTTTTGACAGTATCAAGGAACATCTGCTTGAACCTCCGATTTTGTCTCCTCCTGTTGAAGGAAGACCGTTGATAATGTATTTGACTGTGCTTGAAGATAGTATGGGTTGTGTTCTTGGTCAGCAAGATGATACTGGAAATAAAGAATTTTCTATTTACTACCTCAGTAAGAAGTTCACCGACTGTGAGACTCGGTATTCTATGCTAGAGAAGACTTGTTGCGCATTGGTTTGGGCTGCTAAGCGTCTGCGTCAGTACATGTTGAATCATACCACTTGGTTGATATCAAAAATGGATCCAATCAAGTATATATTTGAGAAGCCAGCTTTAACTAGGAGGATTTCCCGTCGGCAAATGTTGTTATCAGAGTATGATATTGAATACCGATCTCAGAAATCAATCAAAGGTAGTGTCTTGGCTGACCATTTGGCTCACCAACCGATTGAAGATTACCAATCAGTACAGTATGACTTTCCTGATGAAGAGATATTGTACTTGAAAATGAAAGACTGTGATAACCATTACTTGAAGAAGGGCCAAAACCTGGTTCTCGTTGGGGCATGGTATTTGATGGAGTTGTTAATCAGTATGGTAATGGCATTGGGGCTGTGATTATTACTCCTCAAGGAACGCATTTTCCATTTACAACTAGATTGACTTTCAAATGTACAAACAATATGGCAGAATATGAAGCTTGCATTATGGGGCTCTAAGAGGCCATTGATCTCAGAATCAAATATTTAGACGTCTATGGAGATTCAACTTTGGTTGTGAATCAGATCAAAGGTGAATGGGAGACGAATCATCCCGGTTTGATACCATATAGAGATTATGCAAGGAGGATTTCAACTTTCTTTACCAAGGTTTAATTTAATCATATCCCTCAAGATGAAAACCGGATGGCAGATGCTCTTGCAACGTTGGCATCAATGATTGTTGTGAAATATTGGAATGAGGTTCCCAATTTGACTGTGATGCGTTTTGATAGGCAAACTCATGTGTTTGCTGTTGAAGAGGTCAAGGACGAAAAGCCGTGGTATTATGATATCAAGTGTTTCCTCCAAAGTCAGACCTACCCGTCTAGGGCATCTTTGAAAGATAAGAAGACTTTGAGGAGATTAGCCGGCAATTTCTACCTGAATGGTGATGTGTTGTACAAGAGAAACTTCGATATGGTTCTGCTCAGATGTGTGGATAGACACGAAGTAGACTTGTTGATGGCTGAAGTCCATGAACGTTTCTTTGGTACTCATTCCAATGGACATTCAATGGCGAAGAAGATGTTGCGAGCAGGTTACTATTGTCTGACAATGGAATTTGACTGTTGCAAGTTTGTGAAGAAGTGTCACAAGTGTCAAGTTTATGCAGATAAGATTCATGTTCCTCTGACACTGTTGAATGTCATTTGTTCTCCATGGCCCTTATCCATGTGGGGAATTGATATGATTGACATGATTGAGCCCAAAGCTTCGAATGGACATCGTTTCATTTTGGTGGCAATTGACTACTTCACAGAATGGGTTGAAGCGACGTCGTATGCAAATGTGACCAAGCAAGTGGTTGTAAGGTTTATCAAGAATCAGATTATATGCCGTTATGGTGTGCCAAGTAAGATCATTATTGATAATGGATCGAACTTGAATAATATTATGGTGGAAGCACTTTGTAAAGACTTCAAAATCGCACATCATAATTCTTCTCCCTACAAGCCCAAGATGAATGGGGATGTTGAAGCTGCAAATAAAAACATCAAGAAGATTATTCAGAAGATGGTTGTGATGTATAAGGATTGGCATGAGATGCTCCCATTTGCTTTGCATGGGTATCTTACATCCATCCACACTTCAACAGGGGAAACCCCTTTCTCTCTTGTTTATGGTATGGAAGTAGTACTCCCCGTAGAGGTTGAGATTTTGTCATTACGTGTGCTCATAGAAGCCAGGTCGACTGAGGCTAAATGGTGTCAGACCAGATTTAATCAGTTGACTTTGATTGAAGAGAAGAGATTAACGGCCATGTGTCATGGTCAGTTATATCAGCAGAGGATGAAGAAAGCTTTTGATAAGAACCAGTGACGGATATCTTTCTTCCCCTGTTAAAGTTTATCCTTGATATGTTCATCCTAACCGATGGCGGATACTCTCATCATGTGGTTTTCTACCCAGTAAAAAGGTAGTTGTAATCCCTATTTTGTTCCCAGAGAGCTAATCCTTGATATGTTCATCCTAACTAATGACGGGTTTCCTTCTCTTTGCGGTCTTCTACCCAGTAACCGATAGTTGTAAATCCTGCTTTTCTTTCCCCTTTGCAGAGTCTATCCTTGATATGTTCATCCTAACCGGTGACAGATTTTCTCTTTGATGGTATTCTATCAAGTAACTGATAGATGTAATTCCTATTTTACTCCTCAACAGAGTCTATCCTTGATATGTTCACCCTAACCGGTGACAGATTTTCTCTTTATTGGTATTCTATCCAGTATTCGATAGATGTAATTCCTACTTTTTATTCAGTTGGTTTATCCTTGATATGTTCATCTTAACCGGTGACAGATATCCTCCTTGACATCCCAGGCAAGTCTATCCTTGATATGTTCATCCTAACCGATGACGGATTTTCTTTCCTTTTGAGTCTATCCTTGATATGTTCACCCTAACCGGTGACAAATATTCTCGTCCGGGGTCTTCTGCCCAGTAACTAGTAGTTGTAAATCCTATTTCTGCAGTTTTCCCCAGCAAGGCTATTCTTACCCAATAACCGATAATGAATACTCCCTTCTGGTGGTTCCCAACGAGTCATCCTTGATATGTTCATCCTAACCGATGACGGATGTCCTCTCTGTCAGAACTCTATTATCTCCTTACCCAGTAACGGGTAGTGGATAATAGATTTCTTTGTGGCAATATTTCCCCACAAAGAGTTTATTTTAGCATTCATGTTATACGCATCATGAGGTCTCTTAGGGACCAAAATTTGTTTCTATGTTGTTATTTAAGCCTATTCTACTGAGTCGATGCGAAGATTTTAACGTTCATCTCCTCAATTAGAACGTCCTTAAATAGAGGAAGCTGTAAGACCCCAATTTTGACCCTAAGATCCCTCATGCAATTTCATCATATGCATTAGCATTGGGATCACACCTTGGTATCCTCCTTGCCCCTTTGTTCATTGGGTTTGTTTTGGTTGAGATCACCCAGCACCATGTGATTGTATCATACTTGTATATTGTCATTTTACTAACCAAAATACCAAAAATATGTCTTTCTATTTGCCTAACTCTTTTGTAGGTAGGGCATGATCACCATTGATCTATCAAGTTCACACCTATGGTTTACGACCCTCATGGCTAAGAGCACAATCAAATAGTGATCCACAATGTCTCAAATCATCATATATGAGTCCCAATGATCTCTATATGTCATATTGATCAAGTATTTTTCAAGAGTTTGGAAGTGATTTGCCTTGGAAACCCTAGTTTGACTGGGTATCTTAAGTAACTTATCCAACAAGTTATCTCACCAAATGATCAAATTTCTGAAGGTACACTTCAAAATTCATCATCTTATGCATATATGATATACCATGATCCTATAAAGTCAAAAGAATTGAAGGTTAGGAAGTTGGATGATGGTGGTTGGCCAGATGAATTCATCTTATCAAAACTAGGTCTCCCAAGACCCTATCTCATACAATTTTCACCATATGAAAATGATTCCAAGAGCAACGTTACTATAAATGACATTCCAAACAACTTTCATGTTGATACCTAGAGCTAGTTTTGCTTGGAAAATCATTTTCTATGTTGAAACATTATAGGTCATTTTGTCTAAACCCTAATTTGAAAGTCAACTTCCCAAGTCCATAACTTGCTCAATTTTTATGAGATGAAATATTTATAAGCTACAAAATCAAATTCAATATGTCTACTTCAACTTTGATTTTTGGAGTGAGAGATAATTCAACTTTTATGAGCATGTGATATAAGGATACATTATAGGTCATTTTTGCCCTATACCATTGAACAAGTGATTTCCCTCAACTTCAAAAATGCATAAATATATCATTCAAAATCCAAATGACATGAAACTGGTGACCATTTTGAAGGTATTTGATGAAGCCACTTTTCTCATTTGAAGCTCACATAAAAAGTTAAGCAAGGTAGAAAATTTAGATATATGGCTTAAAACATAGAAAAAATTTCAACATGTTGAAATTTCCAAACTTCCACCTCAAAATTCACCATGATCCAAGTTCCAAATGAAAACGTGTCCAACATCAAACTTGTTTCCCTTGATCTAAGCTTTCCAAAGAGCCCAATTTTATGCATTTTGGATGAGATTTTCTAGGGCTGCGGATGGTCTTAACAGGGCTGCATCATTGGAGAAAATCAAATGCCAAAAACTCCACATATCATTGCCTTGACATCCAAGCCTCATTTGAACTTCAGAACAGTTCTAATTGGATCAAATTGGATTCCTTCATGGGATTGTACACGCCCATGCAAGCTTTTACATCATCATGTCCAAATTTAGAGATTTTTCAAGTGTGCAAATATCACTCTCAAATGCTATAAATACAGGCCCTTGGAGCTCATTTCAGACACACCTTGCGCACCAGTTTTGCCCCCCAATTGAAACCCTCACCATTCAAAGGAAAACCTGAGAATTTTCAAGTTGAAAATTGAGTTTGAATCTCACTGTTTGGAGATTCAAAAACTCCAGGATCCAAAGCTTTGTACCATTGCCGAACCTCTTATGCAAGCTTCTCAAGTGTAATCATATCAAGTTTGTAGCAAGCAAGATCCATTTCTGCACAACATTAAAGGTAAATTTCAGAAAACTTCTTCTATTCGATTCTCACTTAATTCTCATCAATTCTCTTGGATCTTTGGTTCTCTGAAGTCCTACCAATGTAGGCAAGAAGATTGAGTTACTTTGAGGTCAAATCGAAGCTACTCAATTGACACACCTCAAAATACAACTCCTCATATCTTTCTATATGTGTGGAGTTAGTTAATATTGATGGTGATGAGTGAACCAGTCTGGTGGACCTCGCCTGAGAAGGTGACCGGAGGTCCAGCGTCGGTGGTGTCCTGGACAGGTTCTGAGCCATTGGTCTTGTTTAAATTTTTTTAATCTTGAGCTTTGGTTGTGACTACCACGTGTGTGGCGCGCTGACTAAGTTCCACCATGGAACGCACATTTCCATCCTCTTGATCTGCCACCTCAATTAATGAGGGAGATCAAGTGGTCCACGTTTTTTTGATTTTATGATTTTCATTTTATTTCATTTGATTTTCATTAACTCATATTAATTTTAATATTGATCCAAAAAATATGAGAGTTTCACCAAAAAAATTTAAATAAATCTGTCTTTCATATTTTGAATTAAAATTATATTTTGGATCATTATTAATTTTTTTCATGATTTAATTGATTTTTGTGAATATTTTTAATTGTTTAAAAGTATTTTTAAGTCTCCAAAAATTCTGAAATTTTTTCTCTAAGGTCCTTTGACCTTGTTTGACCTATGATAAATCTCATGGCCATTTCTTTCATGTTTTGATGAGGTTTTAGGAATTTGATAAACCATATTTAATTTAATACATTATTTTTAGTATTTTTAAATTGAATAAATGCCGAATAATTGTGTTGAGCTATCTTGATGAATTGTATAACTTTGACTTGTGTTGTTGGGCCTTGGTCAAGGTTCATTTCACTTTGCTAGGTTAAGATCATTGGATTTAGGGGATTGATGGAATGTACATTCTATCCCCCAAAATGAATGAATGATCTTAATTTGGTAAAATTCCTCCTTTGACCAATTTGAATTTTGATCCATTCCCCTCCCTCTTCATCTAGTTCCCCTTCTTTATGCATCCATTTCATTTGGTCTATGATGTCTCTAAATCCTAAGGCTAGTTGAGTGAAAAATCGACATAAGTATGGATGAGATTAGGCCACCTCTTTTGCATATTCTTTTTTTGTGTGGTATGTTTCATTAGCATAATCCATTATACTATGTCTCTAACATGCATTAACACCAAAGTTCTATTGCCCGGCCTCAAATAGTTGTGACTTCTACATAAGTCCAATTACGATTGCTTAACATAGCGCTAAATTTTTACACAAAAGGCATAGCATTCTAGTTAGTGAGATTGTAAGCTTCCCCTCTTTCATGGTATTGTGTGGAAACTTGGTCTTTTTTCCTTCCTTTGGAAGATGTCTTGGTTCAAGGATCCATGCTTGTGATAAGTGGGTTGAGTGTTCTCCAAAGAATGACTTAAAAAGCAAAAGCAAAAGCAATACTAACTTTTAATTCATTAACCACTAACATTTAATTTCAAGTCCTTTATTTTAATGCATTTTAATTTTTAAACTCTATTTATTTGCCATTATTCATACCATTCTAATTGTTTATATTAATGTCTTTTCACTTTGTCCACTTGGACCATATTGTGTGATATATCTTGTTTGTGTATATTTTGTTTGTTTGGTCTTTAACCTTTAATGCACATAATAAGAAACAAAAACCCTAAAAGAATATTGTGTGGACTGTTGGTTTGATCTTGAACAATTGGACTTAGAATCTAGGCAACATCCCTATGCAAAAAGGACTTGGCCAATGCCAACTTTCATGTAACCAAGTGCTTGCAATTTGAAACTTAATCTGATACATCATTGAAGATTCCTCTGAGTTCATCTGCAACATGATCATTGTGAAGCTGTTATTTTAAACTTGAGACTTGTGAAATTCATCTGCTCGATGGGCAATTTGAAGAAGATTATGGAGTGGCTAAAGCTTGGATGTGGCAATCTTTATTTGATGCCCTGCTCTTCAAGATAATATTGTATGCATTGTTTGTTGCTTGATTCTAATATCCAAAGGAATTTGGGGTTTCTATATGGCATTCTTGCCTATTGGATTGCTACCCATCAGTCAAATCTTTTCAACTCTTAACTTTTAAATTTATGCTTAGGATTAGTCTCTTCATCTTCTCCCCATCTCTTTAATTTCAAAATCTCTCCCCCATTTAAAAATTTCTTTCTTTGAACTTGTTATTTCCTAAACTTAGACCACTTTGCAAACTAGAAACTTTGGTCTTATGCCATTGCATTTTCAAACTTCTTTTCTTAAATAAAACTTGTAAATAAATTTAACAATACTTGACTTAAAATTTTCAAAAGCCAAAAAGAACTAACTCATTTAAACCATTTTTAGGCCTTTGTGCCTTTCAAACTTAATTTTTGATTAAAAGCAATGCATCCAATTTGAAATTTATATCACGAACTACGAGATTTTGATCCCTCATTTTTATGTTGGTACGTAGGCACAAGTCCGAAGTCTTGTCAAACACAAAAATATAATTAATGAATTATTTTCTCATCTACCCATTCTATTTGTTTGTAAAAATCACTTTGTACATAATACATATGCACACAAGAAAGGGCTCCCTAGGAGTACCTAGGACACTTTGGGTGCTAACACCTTCCCTCTGTGTAACCAACCCCCTTACTTGTAATCTCTGGCATTTTATTAGTTTTGTTTTGAAAATGTCTTACTTTTCGATTTTGTTCGTACTTTTCCCTTTTCCCTTGGAAACAATAAAAGCGCGGTATCGACTCTTATTATTTGATGTCTTGCTTATCCATAGCTTGATGATCATGAATTTACCGCTACAATTACACTGAGTACAATTTCAAAAACCAAAAAATACAAATACAAGAGAAAAGGAAAAACATCACCCTAAGCATCCCTAGCAACCGCATATGATGAACTATCCAAGGGAGTGTACTTCCTTCGGATACATTGAATCTCTGACTCAAACATTGTACGCATTTGAGCTTTCTCGAGGACGAGTCGATCAACAATGTTCTTCCAAGCACTGAAAGGCTGAGGAATATTGGAGGAAAATAAATCCTCTGGCTCTCTCTGTCTCTTCACCGAGCATTCTTCAAGAACCTCGATAAATGCATTTTTGCCTCTCGACTCAATCTGTAACTCTACATGCTTGCGGTTCAAAGCAGGGAACAGTTCTTCCCACCAGTCTCTCTCTTGCTTCATCTTGTAGAGTGCATCTTCCAACTCCTCTACATCTTGATTAGGGAGAGTTTATGGCTCGCCATAACCATAGACATAGGTCTTTCACAGGCGTACGACATCTTGAACTCCAAAGCTCTCTTCTTTACCCAAATAGTGTAAGCTTCCAAAGCTACATAGTTGCATGGACCAAGCTCGACTCTACCCTTCCTATGAACATTGTTCCAACCATGCACCATTATACTCTTCAAATGTTGGGAATCTTTACCCTTTTGATAGAATAGACCCTCTAACCGGACGTTATTAGGCTTATATCTCAAGTTGAACCCAAGTTGACGACGAGCCAATGTTGGGTTGTACTTGATTCCTCCTTGTGTACCAATGAGAGGCACATTAGAGAACTAACCACGACTATTAATAATCTCTATGCCATCAAAAGCAGAATCATACCAAACAATGTCATCATTAGTGAGAGACATAAGTCTTTGGGACCACCATAGACATTGTCGGTTCTCCAAGAAACCAGGTATCTGAGGCAAGTGAGAAATAAACCACTTGTACAGAAGAGGAACACAACATACAATGGTTCCAATACCCTCAAAACTACTCAGATGTAAAGAGAAATACATGTCACCTAACAGAGTAGGAACATGATTCCCAATCAAGAAAATTCTAATGGCGTTAACATCAACAAAACCATCAATGTTAGGGAAAAAAGATAAACCATATATGAGCAAGACAAAGATGGCTTCAAAAGCATCAGTGCTACCGGTTTGAGCAAAAGCAGTATCTCTACCAACGAGAAATTCAAAAGTCAACCCTAGAACCCCTCATTTCTTCACCAAATTAGCATCAATCTCATATTTCTTCAAATGAAGAGTTTCGGCTATGACTTGAGATCTCAGAATCTCCTCCAATCCACTGAAAGGTACCTTGTTAGATACGGGCATACCTAAGAGATGGGTATACTCTTCTAATGTGGGCACAAGTTGATAATCAGGAAAAGTGAAGCATCGGTAGAGAGGGTCATAAAACTGCACCAAGACACGTAAGAGTCCTTCAACCACATCAGTAGACAATACGGACAAAAGCTTTCTATGATGTTGCTTGAAGTCCAAGGGATCTAATACAAAGGATGACAACTTCCTCAACTCTTTCAAATCAGGACATCTGAAATTTTACTTTTTAGCGTTCCTTCGTCCATAATTCATGGTCTGAAAATGTTTGCAAATAATACCTCAGTTCCTTGAAAATTTATTGATGTGATGAATGTAATGATGTGCATGAATTCATGAATGCAACAATCACACACAAGGGATCACACACAAGGCAAACACAAACAAACGTTAATAGATGGATCAAGTCATCATCAAGATCAATCATCCATTTTTTATGGATTATGGCCTTTCACCTTATCAACACCCAAGTTCCATTGCTATTGATGAGACTGATCAGATCTACCGAGAATCAAAGGGTTTGTTGTGATTCACGAGCATGGAGTCGGGTTAAGAACCATCCCAAAGAAGTGTACTATAGGATAAACCTATAGAGCATGTTCTAAAAAGATCCCAAAATCGTGATCCCATCTATCAGATATTATAGATTTAGATGACTGACTTATCAACCCAGAGTATTCTCAAGAGAAAATCGTTTAAGTGTAGTATCGCGTGACAACTATTATCAAGTTTACACTTGAAAAGTCTCTGCACTACGTCCTAAATAGGACAAGTTGGGTTATATGTTGTATGGTTCTCAGCTTCTAAGACCCCCAAATTTGTGAAAGTAATGCATATCCACAACTTATTCGTGTGACATCAGTAACTGCAAAGAGGTCCCCACTTAGTAGATGAGTCTCAAGCCAACTTGTTAAGGACTACTCCACACGATTCGAACATTACTATACCATCCTCCTATCTTAATTACACTCAAGTTTGGGTTAGAACTTATCTCACCACACAGAGATCACCAAGCACAACAAGTAGAGTAACAGACAAACAACATATACAAACAAACATCAAATATACAAATATACACACACAAAAAGTAGGCTAAACCCATTGAGGACTACTCCTTAGCAGAGTTGCCACTTTATTTCTGTAGTGGAAAATTCATGACCATCAAGCTATGGATAAACTTGACGCCAATAAAACCAGAGTCGCCACCGCGCTTTTATTGTTTCCAAAGGAAAAGGGAAAAGTACGAACAAAACCCAAAGATGATAATTTTTCAAATCAAAACTAATAAAATGTCATAGATTATAGGTAAGCGGGTTGGTTACACAAAGGCAAGGTGTTAGAACCCAAAGTGTCCTAGGTACTACTAGGGAGCCCTTTTTTGTATGCAATTGTTTTGGTTGAAAAGATGTTTGATAAAAATGGAATAGGGGGATGACAAAAGAATTTATTGATTATATTTTTGTGTTTGGCAAGACCTTCGGTCTTATGCCTAGGTACCAACATAAAAATGAGGGATCAAAACACCATAGTTCATGGTAAACTTTTTAAAGAAGTTGGTGTATTAATTTTAATAAAGGTTTAGAAGAAGAAGGAACAAAATGGACAAATGATTTGAATGAAGTTGTTAATTCCTTTTTGTCTTTTTTAAATTGAGGTCAAAAAAATTAAGTTTATTCACAAATTTATTTAAGAAAAAGTTTGAAAATTCATTGGCATAAGGCCAAAGTTTCTAATTATTAAAACATGTCTAAGTAAAAAAACAGAAGGAAAGAAGATTTTTTTAAAAAGAGGGAGAGATTTTGAAATTAAAGAAGTGGGAGGAGATGAAGAGACTACCCTAAACAAAAATTAAAAGTTAAGAGTTGAAAAGATATGATCAATGGGATGCAATGCACAAGACAAGAATGTTAGATAGAAACCCATTTCCTTTAGACTTTTGAGCAGACAATAAGCATAAGCAATATCCAAGCAATCAATATGAAGATCAGAGGCATCAAATAAAGATTTCCATCATCTAAGTAAGCACTCCAATAGCTAGCTGTCTTCAGTTTCTTCAAAGCGTATCAGATGAAATATTCCTTGGCAAACTCTCAAAAACAATCATCAGACATAAACAATAATAACCAGTATAAAAATCAAGCACAAAGAGAAAGTAACAGATAAATCAAGAGCACTCAAGCTTTGTATCATATGAAAGACACAATCAAGTATAGTTTAGTCTCAAATAGTGGCATTGGCCAAGTCCTTTAAAGCACTGGGAATGTTGCCTACTTCTAAGTCCAAGAGTTCAGATCAAGTCCAACAGTCCATCAACTTATTTTTTAGAGTTTTTGTTGTTATTAAGTACTTTAAGGTCCTAAGACCACAAGAAAAAATAAAGATTACAAGCACACAATATATATAATAACAAATTATATGGCTCAAGTGAGCAAAGTAAAAATGACTGAAACATAAACATCTTGCATGAAATGTAAATGGCAATGAATGATAAAGGTACTAAATTTTAAATTGCATTAAGTAAATGACGTGAAAGTAAAACAATATTAATAAAAGGTTAGTCAAATGTTAGTGAAGAGTTCCATTTGTTTAAGTCATTCTTTGGAGAACACGCAGTCATCCATTCACAAGTATGAAGACATGAACCGAGACATCATCCATGAGAAGGGCTCCAACTTGGATAAATCAACAAGTGTGCCACTAGCTCCCATGAATGGAAAAAAAAGGTCAAGTCTTCATACAATACCATGAAGAATGGGAGACTTACAATCTCACTCACTAGAATGATATGCCTTGCGGGACAAATTTAACTATATGTTAAGCAATCGTAATTGGACTTATGTAGAAGTCACAACTATCTGAGGCCGGGCAATAAAGATATTGGTGTTAATGCATGTTAGAGACTTGGTACAAAGAACCGTGCTCCTAAAACATACCATACACAAAAATAAAGTTGGGATGGACCCATCTCAATCCAGCTCATGTTGATTCATCTGATACAAGGTCATTGATGAATCAACTAGCATTTGGACATTAAAAAAATCATTTGTCAATGATGGATTGGGGAATAATAGGGATGAAGATGAAGAGGGAAAGGGAAATAGAAACCCAAATTGATCACAGGAGGAAATTCGTCTGATCAATACTATTTATTCATCTTGGGGGATGAAATGTACATTTCATCAACACCCTAAATCCAATAGTATTAATCAAATAAAAGCTCAAATCAACCATGATTAAGGCCAAACATCACAAAGTCAATCAAATGGCTCAACAATATTTTTAATCAATTAAACCTCAAATCCCTTCAATTCCCCAAATAAATGGCCAAGGGATTTATTCTAGGTCAAATAAGGTCAAAGGAACCTAGACAAAAAATATTAGAATTTCTGGAAAGTCAGAATATTTAATAATATTTAAAAACATGTCCAAAAATATTTAATTCATAAAAAATAATAAAATTAATCAAAAAAATGATTTTAATTCAAAATATGGATGAGGAAAATATTCAAAGGTATTTTTGTGAAACTCCCATATTTTTTGGATTAAAAATGAATTTATTATGAATTAAACAAAATAAAAGGATTAAACATAAAACCAGAAATTAAAATAAAATGGGTAATAGCATATGCCATCAAATTTGCCTCATTAATTGAGGTGGAAGATGCGCTTGTGGTCCACCATCCACTTCAGTCGACGTGTTGAAAATGTGGTAATCCAAATCAAGGGCTAAGATTATAACATGAGACAAGGATCAGTTAGTCTGGGATGTTTCAGCACAGCACCAGAGTCCTAGCTCTAGTCATCTTCTTTGGTGGACCTCACCGGACTGGTCCACGATGAACTTTCACCAAAATGAAAAGTGTGTATACTATTTTGAAGGAAAAATAGCCAGGAATCCAAATCTGACCTCAGAATTCTCCAATTCCAAGTATATTGAAAGATGCCTCGAATTTAAAATTGAGGAGTATGAACTGAGTTGCTTATATTTGACTTCAAAGAAACTCAATCTTGTTTCCTATATTGGTAGGACTTCAGCCAACCAAACACCAAGTGAATTTATTAAGAATTGAAGGAGAATTGAAAAATAAAAGTTTCACAAAATTCACCTTCTGTTTGCAGTGATGAAGCTCGATCTCGATCTCAATTTGCTTGGGCTTGCTTCTATACACTTGCAGGAGATGAACTGAATGATCAAAGGGCTTGGATTCTTAGAGTTTCAATCTCAAAACAGAAATGAAATTGAAACTCAATTTCAATTGAAATCTTCAAGTTTATCCTTTAATGGAGGTTAGGGAAGAAGTAATGCAAAGCTTGGGCAAGAGGGATCCATTTCTGAGCTCAAGGGACATGTATATACAACATAACAAGTTGCTTTTCACACCTATTCAAATTTTTCCAAAAATAGAAACATAATGTGCATGCTTGCATGGGCGTGTGGTAGGCCCAAAGAATGGTCATGGGAAACTTCCAAATGGGGCCATGCAATGCAACCTTGCGCAAGTCCTTCAAAAATGTTCCAAATGCCATGATCTTGGACTCTTTGGAAAGGTAACATTAAGGGGAACAACTTTTCTCTTGAAAACATTTCTAAGTATAAAGTCAAATGACCACTTTTTCCACCTTGAATAACTTTTTCTATGAGCTTCAAATGAAAACGGTTCCTTCATAAAAGTTGTATCTATTTCATTATTATTCAATTTGGGCATAAATTTTACACCATTTGAATCTTTCATGAGGGAGTTATGGATTTTAGAAGTTGAGGAAAATTGCTTGTTCAATGATGATAGCCCAAAGTGACCAATAATGTTTCCTCTTAGTAAATGCCTTTGCAAGTAGATTTTGACCTTTCTCAAAGGATAAAAGTTGGAGAACACATCTTGAATTTGATCATGAAACTTGGATGGTCTTCATATTACAAAAATTGAGTAAGTTATGGTCCTTGGAAGGTGACCTTCTAATTAGGGCACTGACAAAATGACCTATAATCTTTCACCATACAAAATGACTTTCCAAGCAAAACTATCTCTTGGTGACAACATGAAAGTTGTTTGGAATGTAATAAAGAGTAAATTTGATCTTGGAATAATTTTGATATGACAATAATTATAGGAGATAGAGTCTAGGTAACCCTAGATTTGATAAGTTGACTTTCTCTGGTCAACCTCTTTGAACCATCTTGCAAACATGAAGTTCTTTTGATCTTTAGGGCTCATGGAAAATCATATATGCTTGAGGTGATGAAAAATGGAGTATCCCTTAATATCTTTGACAAATATTTGAAGAAACTTGTTGGGGAAGTCACAAAAGATACCCAGATGAATTAGGGATTCCAAGACAAACAATCTTCAAACTCTTGATGAATTCTTGATCAAATTGACAAATAGAGAACGTGGGGATTCATATATGATGCTTGGAATCATTATGAACCTTTCCTTGATTGATATATTGCTTTGAGGGTCTCAAACCCTAGGTATGAGCTTGGTGGGGGCACAGATGGATGCACAGACTACCTACAAAAGAAATGAAACTACACTAGACATATTTTTAATATTTTGGTTAGTAAACAACGAAAAACAAAGTATGATAAAATCAAAGTTGCTTGGTGATCTCTCCTAATTCAAACCCAATGAATGAGGAGTAAGGAGGATACCGAGGTGGGATCCCAAAGCCAATGCCAATGATGAGATATCATGAGGGATCATAAGGTAAAAATTAGGGTCTTATAGAGTGCTAATACCTTCCCCTTGCGTAACAAGCTTCCGGACCCAAGTCTCGGTTACGAGACTGATTCCTTATCCTTGCACTTCACGTATGTCCCTCTTATATTTGAGGGTTTTATCGATTATTTCCCGTCTCCTATCCGATAGAGGAATCCAAAATAAAATTCGGTGGCGACTCTGTGTCATTTTCTTTTTGACATTTGTTAGTCATCCCGCTCCATTTTTGTGGTAGCGACAGTTGGTGAATTTACTGGGGAATTAATTTAAGCAAGTCTAGCCTAGTTTGGTTTGTCTTTCTTCTTGCATATTTAGAGGATTTATCCGTTTATTATTTTTTTCTGTATATATATTTGCTTGTTATTACTAACCTATGTATATATTTCTTTATTGGTCCGAAAATTTGGCTCTTTGACTAAGAAAAAAGGTTACAATAATGATTGCAAATGAAAACCATGGGTGAAAGACTCTTCACCTGAGTCTGAGAGCTTACTTGAGATATGAGAGGTTGAGTAGTATGGGTCCCCGAGGAGCTTTCCCCGTGAAGGGTCGTATGAGAACCTCACTTAGTGGTATACTCTCTTAGAGGTATTGATGATCGTCGAGGTTTCGGCATAAGAATCCTTATCTTCATTAGAGTGTGTGCCCCTAAGACCCCCTATAGAACATTTAACCTTGGCCGACCTAGATCGATGGTTGTGTAGTATAGGTCCCCAATGAGCTTTCCTCGCGAGGGTCGATACGAAGATCTCACTTAGAGTAGATTTCCTTGATGGAGTTATCTCCTGGAAAGTAAATAGACATAAGTGGCAGATAGTCAAGGGAGTCCATGACTCTAAGGGCAGTGTCTTACACTCAATTTCTTAAAAGCCCTAGATCATGCAAAGTGAGAACCCTGGTTTGAAAAGCAATCATTATTAAACCTCGCTTGGTCACGATGGTACTAGACTTTGAACCCCTTGCCTAAAAGTTCTGTGGAAAAACTAATAAAATTCGTTCATCCATACATTCATTCATACATCATTAATCAATAAGCAAAGCTCTTAAGCATTTTGTTGGTTTAAACGCAGAATTAAAAGACTTTTTTACCAACACAATCATGGATCCCTCAGTAAGGAAAATAATTTTCACATTCAGATACAATAGTCTAAATCTTGTTACTCTGAAGGTCCTCTGCGCTAGAGTAAGATCCCTCAAGGACAACAAATTCAGAGCTACCTTCGCCAACATCATAGACCTTTTGATAGAAAAGGTTGACTATGGTGCAATCACTACATTGGCTCAATATTATGATGTTCCTCTAAGATGTTTCACTTTCTTTGACTTCCAAATTTCCCCAACTTTAGAAGTCATTGAGAGACTTCTCAGCCGACGGATAAAGGAATATAACCCCTTCCCCAAGTTGGAAGAAGGATTTTGTTTGTATGAGCTCTCTACCATCTTGCGTATCAACACCAACGAACTGGTGGATAATTGGGGATCTAAAGGTACCGTTAAGGGTTTAACTCAGAAATTCCTTGAAGCCCATGCTTGGAAGATGATTGAGGAAAAAACGCCATATTTCAGTAGCGCAACATTAGCACTCTTGTTACATGGAATTGTTTTATTCCCTAATATAGAAAAATTTGTGGATCATTTAGTGAGGGAGATCTTCCTAGCTAATAATCTGGTGCTATTCCTGCTCGCCGAATTCTATCATACCTTTCGTACGAGGCATGAGAAGAAATGAGGGACCTTCCTCTGTTGTGCTCCTCTAATTAACTTATGGATGAGGATTTGTATGCCTCAACGTGGACCTTTTGCTTATATCAACTTGTCATGGCCCCAAAATTCCGCATCTCTCTCAGCCAGTTTAATCCTTTGGTACAAGAGAGAGTGGGAAACAAAGGATGTCATTGCAAAATATGGAGGATTCCCGAATGTCCCCTTAATAGGAACACATGGTTGTATCAGTTACAACTTCGTGCTACTCAAGAGACAGATGAGATACACCATGTTGAGTCCTCTCGAGGATCAAGACCTCATACCTTTCGTCATCAATATTGTGGATCCACTCGATTCAACAATGAAGAGAGTACGAAAAGCTTGGACAAGCATAATCCGGATCGACCAAGAATGGGGTAAGAAGAACATCCTAGTCAAAGAACCCTACTTTGTATGGGTAAAAGAGAGGTCTAGGGTTGTCAAGATGCCTTTCCTTTATGACTCCTCATAATTTATGTTGGTGCCCGAACCCGAGCCCATATTACAAGAAGACATGGACAAGCTTACAGACAAGATACGGGAGCTTGAGTTGGAAAACACACAATTACGAGTCCAACTCAAGCGTGTCAAGGAACATAACCACACCTTGGAAGAAAAGGGTAAGCAAGTCTGTGGGATGTTCTGGGTTAACAAAAAGAGACTAATGGAAGTCGAAGGCCAAGGAGTTTGGGTTTGTGGTGCTCTTCTAGGAGCCAATTATGAGCTAGATGCTCGCAACGACAAGTTCGATCAAGCGTACCAGACCATTACGGACCTTGAGAACACCATTGAAAGGTCTAGTGCTATGAATAAAGAGGCTAGGGAGGATTATGAAGCCCAAATCCTCGATCTTAGGACCACTCTAAAGGAATGCAATGAACTCTTGTCTTATGAACAACTAGAGAGAAAAAGTCCACCGAAGCTTCTTGCATGAGCAGTTCAACCTTGGATGAGCTTGCGAACAAATGAAAAGACTGAAGATGGGAATCTACGATCAAGCATACATAGAATTTCAAAACGAGTGAAGATGTTGGGATAACATATTTCGTGGAGTCGAAGCTTCAATAGCACAAAGGGATGAAATCATCCATAACCTCCAAACCCTTTACAACAAGTGGAGAGACAAGTAAGAAAACATGGCATTTTTGATGAATTATGCCCTCCAAAACTTTCCCAATAAACTGAAGGAGGTTGATTTGATTATATGGCCTGAGAATACCCTCGAGAAGGTCTACCATTTTGTCAAGTTCTGCAAAAACACAACGGCAGAACTCATCACCAACATTGAGGCTCTCCGTAAATCTCAAGGGGTCCATTTTTGGAGTTGACATTTACTTTTCTTATTTGTCTCGATCACTTGTATTTTGCAATTTCGATGTATTTGTATGATTCCCTTCAAAAGACAAATGAAGCTTTTCATGATTCACTCTATTTGTTTTCCTTTATTCTTGATTGCAACCGTAAATCGTTAAGTATTTCTTGTAATAATCAAATACAAATAACTAAAGAGCTTTGCATTATTAATAAATAAATTTTAAAAAAACATGCATGCATCATTTGCATTTTCAAACCAAAAAAATAAACTCATCATTCACCCCTTCTCTTGATCAGAAACAGAGGCTACAAACTGACTTATCAACACATTTATAACACCCGCTGCAATCAACAAGCAGTGATAGACCAGCTAGAACACAATCAAGCCGCCCTCCGTGAGGAAGTGTCTCAAGTAAGAGAAACAATGGGGAAACTTATGGAAACGATTCAAGTTGTCGCCCGCGACGAAGAGATAATGGCCAAAAGGCAGGAGGAGATGAATCAACGTGCTCACGATGCAAATCCCACTAATGCTGCCCATCCTCATGTCGTAGACAATCCTGTGCCTCCTCAAAGCAACACTCTAGCTCATATTCCAGTAGGTGCATCCGACAATGTTCCTCCACTTATTCTTAATACTCCTATCATAGAGATCAACGATCTACAAGATTTTTTTTCAATCCTAAAGCTGCCTCCATTTATGAAGCCTTTGGTCCCCTGACCAATGAAGTAGAGAAAAATGTTAAAAACATCAACGCGAAGCTGAGAGCAATGGAAAGTACCGACGCTTTAGGTATTTATGTTGTAGAGATGTGCTTAGTCCCCGATGTGGTTATCCCTGCTAAATTCAAAGTCCCTGACTTTGAGAGATACAAAGGAGCCAGTGATCCAAGGACCCATATCCGAGCCTACTTTCGTAAAATGGTTGTTTATTCTGACAACAACCGACTCCTCATGCATTTCTTTCAAGATTAGTTGAGTGGAGCATCTTTGGATTAGTACATGCAACTAGAAGGTACCCACATCCATACATGGAGGGAGATGGATGAGACATTCCTTAAGCATTATCAGTATAATACAGATATGGCCCCCAATTGTAGCAGTTGCAAAACTTGATGTAGAGGTCCGAGGAGATATTTAAGGAATACGCTCAAAGGTGGAGATATCTCGTAGCTATAATACAACCTCCCTTACTAGAGAGCGAATTGGTGGATATGTTCATGGGAAAATTGCAAGGCCCATATTTGGATAGGATGGTAGGGATTATATCCTCTTGTTTTTCTGACTTAGTAATAGTCGATGAAAGAATTGAAAATATGATCAAAATGAGGAAGATTCGCAATTCTGCAAGCACCTCTGGTGTTGTAAAAAAAACCTTTGTAGCTTATGGGAAGATAAGGGAAGATGAAACCAATGCGACCTCCATGGTCGGAGCAAAAGTTCCAGCATAGTGTACCCCATATCAGCAAGTGGCAGTCGTAACGCTAGTACAACAACAACGACGACGACCATTCACAATTTTGATTCAACAACAACCTCAACAATAACAACAACACTATCATCAACAACCTCAGCAACAACAACCACGTTACCAACAACATCAACAATAACAATGACAAAGAAGACCCGGGAGAAGATTTGATCTGGTTCTAATTCTATATAGTCATATTCTACCATACTTGTTACGAGGATTATTGCTACAGTTAAGGGAGTTAGGGCCACCGCCAACGGTCCTTCCTCCCGGTTATGATGTCAACACCCGATGCGAGTTACACTCAGGTGCTCCCGGCCATTCTATTGAGAAACGTAAAGCCTAAAAGTATAAGGTGCAAGATCTGATAGATTCTAAGGAAATTACTTTGCGCCAAACGACCCAAATGTAAACAACAATCTGATGCCTCCTCATGACAAGTCAATCGTAGATATGGTAGAATTTGATAATGAAAGAAGATTATTATCCTGTGTGGACGGGTTTAAAACACCACTCATTAAAATAAAGAACATCTTATTAAATAAAAATTCCTTTCGTGTTTGTAGTACAACCTGTGAACACTGTCTGATTAACCCACAACAATGCGAAGCTTTAAAGTCCTCCACAAAGAAATTAATGGACTAAGGGATCTTTGTGATAGATCATCCATCCAAAGCTGAAGAAGTGCCTACCTTGAAAATCCCGTACAATCAAGTACCTCCTTTGCTCATCCCCTGTGAGTTATCGCAAGTGACCCTCTCTGCAAGCCCCGTTGTTCATATGGTGATAACAGTACCAACATTGTTCCCCTTCAACGACACAAAAGTAGTTCCATGGGTATACGAACCAGCAGTATACATCCATAGATAAATAATGCAAGAAGAACCAACAATGTCTGCCAAGCCAATAGCAAATATGACTAGTACTAGTGGGGTAACAAGAAGTGGGAGGATCTTTGCACCCATGCCTCCAATGATTGACAATAGCGGCCCTTCAGCCCAGGAAAAAGGAAAGCAAACCGAAAATGCCTAGCAAAGGCAATATTCTCTACCTACCAATGAGGTAGATGAATTCTTGCGCATCATTAAGAGGAGTGACTACAGGGTGGTTAACCAACTCAACCAAACTCGGTCCAAAATATCAATGTTGTCTTGGCTCGTGTGCTCCGAGACACATCATGACGCCTTAGTCAAGTTTCTGAAAGCCGGCCACGTACCACAAGAGATTTCCGTTTGCCAATTTGAGGGAGTTGTCAACAATATAGCTACCAGTATGAGCTTGGGTTTCAGTGATGAAAAGCTTCCTACCGAAGGAAAGAACCACTATAAGGCCTTATTCATTTCCATTGAATGTGTAGACACTGTTTTTTCAAAGGTCTTGGTGGATATCGGCTCGTCTCTCAATGTGATTCCTAAGAGTTATCTTTCCAAATTGACTATTGAAGGGCTCGCAATGAAACCCAGCGAATTTGTGGTAAGGGCGTTTGGTGGTTCAATACAAACAGTCATTGGTGAAATGGATCTCCCCATCAAGATCGACCCCCATACTTTCTTCATCACTTTCTCCGTGATGGGCATATGTCCAGCCTATAGTTGTCTGCTTGGACAATCGTGGATACATTCTGCCGTAGTTGTTACTTTAACATTTCATCAAAGGTTGATGTTCTTGGTCAGCAACAAGCTAGTGGTGGTAGAAGGAGAAGAAGATATTATGGTTAGCCACTTGGCATCATTCCGGTATGCGTAAGGAGGAGGGGAAATAAAGGAAATCCCATTTCAATCCTTTGAAGTTGTCAATGTTGAAATGGTTGGCCCTATAGGGGAAGTAATAACTGCTGAATTTCCGATGGCCACTCTAAAATATGCTCAAACTATCATCAAGAATGGACACTCCAACGGTTGGGGGAGAATTCATCAGTTGTCGGTCAATAAGGATCATTCCAGATTGGGATACAACCCCTAAAACTTGAGGAAACAAACGTTGATTGCTGTTGAGGGGCAGGTGCCCCCTTGTTAGATTTCTTCTCAAGTGTCGGACACCTCGCGGATGGCCACAATTATGCTCTACAAGAGGATGGCATAGTTAAAGAGGAAGGATTGATCTATGAGAATACTTAAGGAAGAGGATCGACCAACTGGATTGTGTTTGAGTTAGCTGAAGTCACGATGTTGGAGAAGTAATTTTCCTGTTTAATCACGACTGTGTCATGCCCAAAGCATGGGGGAATCATTTGTAGGGCCTCCGTCAAAATTCCCTTTTAATCAATTAATGAAAATCATCATGTTTCACATCCAAATTTGTGATATTTGTCTTTCATTTATTTTATCTTTAATAAAAAATGGAAATGCTTTTCTTTTTCTTTAAGTTTTTAAAACATTTTCTTCCTTTCATACAAATAAAGGCTTGAACCCTAAATCATGCAGATTACCCTCGATTACCACCAATAACGACTCTGCTATGGTCCCATATGACTTCGACAATCCGATCAATCACACTGACAAAGATTGTGATGGAGATTGTGAGCTCCCTAAGGAGTTGGCTCAACTGCGAATGCAAGAGTCAAAGGTCATACAACCATACGAGAAATCAGTAGAAGTCTTCAATCTCAGAACGGAAGAGGAAGCTAAAGAGGTCAGAGTAGGCTTAGCCCTAGAAGATGAAGTGAAGACAAAGATGGTCAAACTCCTACGAGAGTACATGGATGTGTTTATATGGTCCTACCAAGACATGCCAGGACTCGATACCAACATATTGGTCCACCGTCTACCTCTTAAAGAGGATTGACCTCGCTTAAAGCAAGGGCTAAGAAGGACTCGTTCTGATATGGAAATGAAGATAAAAGAGGAAGTACAAAAACAGCTTGAAGCAGGATTTCTGGCCACAGCCAATTACCCCCAATGAATAGCCAATATTTTACTTGTACCCAAAAAGGATGGAAAGGTAAGGATATGAGTATACTATAGAGATTTGAATAAAGAAAGTCCCAAGGATGACTCCCCACTGCCTCATATTGATGTGCTAGTGGATAACATCGCTCAATTCTTTGTTTTCTGCTACATGGATGGCTTCATCGATTACAACTAAATCAGAATGGCTCCCGAGGAGATGGAGAAGACTACTTTCATAACCCCATGGGGTTCTTTCTGCTACAAGGTTATGCCCTTCAGATTAAAGAATGCCAGTGGAACTTACCAACGAGTCATGGTCACACTCTTTTACGATATGATTCATAGAGAGTTTGAGGTCTATGTTGATGATTTCTAAATCACAAACTGAAGAGGAGCATCTTTCCAACCTTGAGAAGCTATTTGAATGGCTAAGAAAAGTCAAGTTGAGGCTTAATCCCAATAAATGCACGTTTAGGGTAAGATCTTGCAAACTGTTAGGTTTTATCGCCTGCACCCAAAATTAAGAAGTAAGTTCGTGGATTTCTAGGTAGATTAAACTACATATCTAGATTCATATCTCACCTTACGCCCACTTGTGAGCCAATTCTCAAACTACTTCGAAAGGATCAAGCCATCATTTAGAACGACAACTGCCAAAATGCTTTCTAGAAGATCAAGGAGTATCTACAAGAACCTCTTATTCTTATGCCTCATGTGCATGGTAGACCTTTAATCATGTACCTTACCGTCCTTGAAGGATCTATGGGATGTGTCCTTGTCCAACGAGATGAGACTGGTAGGAAAGAACACACCATATACTACTTAAGCAAGAATTTTATCGATTGCGAGAGTAGATGCTCAATGCTTGAGAAGACCTGTTGTGCACTTGCTGGGCCTACCAAAATTCCTAAGACAATATGTGCTCACCCATACTACGTTACTAATCTCCAAGATGGATAGCGTCAAGTACATCTTTGAGAAGCCTACTCTAACTGGTAGAGTAGCTTGTTGGCAAATAAAGCTATCAAAGGGAGTATATTGTCATATTATATGCGCTTTGAGTTCCCTAATGAGGACATTATGCTGATAAGCGATTGCGGCATCCCCGAACCCGAGGAAGCACCAGAACCGGGATCTCGGTGTACCCTTGTATTTGATGGAGCTTCTAACGCTCATGGAAATGGAATTGGGGCAGCCGTCACCTCTCTAACTGGATTTCATTTACCATTCACCACAAGGTTGTGCTTTGACTGTACCAACATTATGGAAAAGTACGAGGCTTGTATATTAGGTATTGAAGCTGCAATTGATTTTAAGATTAAAATTCTTGAGGTTTGTGGAGACTCAGCCTTGGTCATCAGCCAAGTCAAAGGAGAATGGGAAGCTCGAGATCACAAGCTAATCCCTTACAAGGAATATGTCTTAAAACTGATCCCTTACTTTGACGAGATCACGTTCCATCCCAATCCTCAAGAGGAAAATCAGTTGGTCGATGCCTTGGTAACTCTATCATCCATGTTTAAGGTTAAATGGAAGACTGAGCACCCTATTTTCATCTTAACTACTTGGACGAGCCTACTTACTATTTAGCGGAAGAAGACAAATATGATGGCCATCTTTGGTTAATGACATCCTGAGGTTCCTAGAAATCCAAGAATATCCAGAAAACGCATCCATCATCGATAAGAAGTATCTGCGAAAACTATCATCCAAGTTCTTCTTAAGCGGAGGGGTATTGTACATGAGGAATTATGATTCAGTTTTACTCAGATGTGTGGACAAGAAAGAAGAAAATCAGATTACAATGTAAATCCATGAAGGCTCCTTTGGGATGCATGCTAGTGGACACACCATGGTGAAGAAAATATTAAAGTCCGACTACTATTGGATGACCGTGGAAGTTGACTGCTACCGCCACATCCAAACATGCCACAAGTGCCAAATCTATGCTGACAAGATTCATGTACTACCAATGCCGCTCAATGTCCTAGCGTCACCTTGGCCTTTTTCCATGTGGGGAATTGACGTGATTTGACGTATTGAGCCAACTTACTCTAACGGGCATCGCTTCGTCTTGGTAGCCATAGACTACTTCACTAAATGGGTGGAATCAGCCTCCTACGCCAACGACGCAAGACAAGTAGTGGCTCGATTCTTTAGGAAGGAAATAATTTGTTGTTATGGGGTCCCAAGCAAGATCATTACTGATAATGGGGCTAACCTCAATAACAAGATGGTGAAAGCGTTGTGCCAAAGCTTCAAGGTCGAGCATCACAACTCGTCACCTTATCAACCAAAGATGAATGGTATTATTGAGGTAGCTAATAAGAATATCAAGAAAATCATGCAAAAAATGGTGGAGACCTATAAAAATTGGAACGAGATGCTCCCGTTCGCGTTACATGGCTACTGAACCTTCGTATATACCTCCACTAGAGAAACCCCTTTCTCTCTCGTGTACGACATGGATGTAGTCCTACCTGTTGAAATGGAGAATCCTTCCTTAAGGATTTTGACCGACATCAAGCTTGATGAGGCTGAGTGGGTGCAAGCCTGATTTGACAAGCTGAACTTCATTGATGAGAAACGCTTGGCATCCATCTGCCACGACCAACTATACCAAAAACACATCAAGAGGACACATGACAAGAAGGGCTTTCCACGCAGCCTCAAGGTCGGAGACCTAGTTTTGAAGAATATTCTACCAATTCACACTAACCCTAGGGGCAAATGGACGTTGAACTATGAAAGCCCATACGTTGTCAAAAAGGTCTTCTCTAGAGGAGCTTTAATCCTTGCAACTATGGATGGTGAAGATCTTTCATCCCGTATGATGCAGATGCAGTCAAAAAGTACCACACTTAACAAAAAAAGAAAGATCCTGATAAGTTGAAAACCAAAAATGGAGACTTTTGTAAAAATGACTATCCCGGAAGACTTGGATTCATAGAAGCGAGCGACTGCATTCCACAAAGAATCTTCTACACTCCCCAGCGAGTCAATCCAATCACTTTCCTTTTGAAGAAAGATATGAGGACCTGCATGGGAATAAGGATTATAGCAGAGTTGGAACCTGGTGGAAATCTGATCTATTTCCATTTCCATTATAGTTTCTCGGTTTCCTTTTGCAATCACCTCTTTTAGGAATTGCTTCTTTGTATAAACTACCCACTTTTGGGATCATTTTTAGTAATAAAATCAATTCCATCATATGTGCTCAATGTTTTACTTTTCCTGCTTTGTTTGTGAAATGTGGTTTTTCATTAATTAACATCACATTGCTAGACAAAACTTTTGAGGGAAAAACATCAAAATTACTTCTCTTTAGAAAGTATCTAAAGGTAACCATAGTCCAGCATGTTTGGTATACCTCAACATCACAACTACACTAAATCCTTTGGATTTGGCCCAATAAAAAACTTAATTCCTCAGCAGGAAGATTCCCAGCAGTTGCACCAGACGCAACTTGAACACCGGGAGTTCCATACGCCGATGTTGGGAAGTCAGTCTACTCTCCTTAATTAAATTCAAAGCCCAATCACCATTCGCATTTTTAATGAAATATCCCCTATAAACCCCAATCATATTTGGCACAATTCTTAAACCTCGCATTTTCATACTCCCCAATAGCCTGAAGGTACATCAGCATTTTGCATACATAACATTGCGTCATAAGTATTCTCTTTAATGCACATTCCGACCTTACTCAAGAGCAACTCATCAAAGTTCCGACTTTCTAAGTCGTTAGGATTGTCCTTTTTCAGATTTCAGAACTTCTTAGTCGCTGCTAGGGATTATCGCTAGTAGTGTCAACATCAGTTCTCAAATCTCTCCCCAAGCCGATTCAGGTATTCCATCAGTGCTAGGAATCCTCACTGAACTATTTTGCTTCTCCCACAAATCATACTTTCCAGTCGTTCCTAAAAAGTATCATCTTCATATTCACCCTAGAAAAGTCAGGTATTATAGTTGTTGCCAAGAATCATCGTTGAACTTCTTCTCTTCCCTTCAGAGTTAGGTATTCTAGTTGTTGCTGGAAATCGTCCCTGAGCTTGCTTTTTTCCCCCAACACGAGTCAGGTATTCTAGCTGTTGCTAAGAATCACCACTGAATTTTTGTTCTTCGTCAACCAGGGTCAGGTATTCTGGCCGTTTCCAGGAATCATCACTGAACCATTTGGTTTCTTCCCCAACAGAAGTCTGGTATTCCAGTCGTTGCTAGGAATCGTCGTTGAATTTCTTCTTTCCCTCAGAGTCGGGTATTCTAGCCATTGCTAAGAATCATTACCGTACCTCTTCATTTTCTCCAGCATAGTCATGTATTCCAGCCGTTGCTAGGAATCATCACTAAACCCAGAGATTATCCCCACATAGTCAGTATTCCAGCCGTTGCTAAGAATAGTCACTGAACTTGAAGGTATCCCTAGTAGATGTCAGGGATTCTAGTCGTTTCTAGGAATCATCATTAAATATTGAATTCCCCATCAGAGTTAGGTGTTTCGGTCGTTGCTAGGAATCACTATTGTATTTCTCCCTTGTCATTGCTAGGAATCACTATTATATTTCTTCCCAATCATCTCTAGGGACAATCACCCTTTCTTTTACGAAAATTATCATTCCCCAACGGAGTTTCCTCCTTGCCCTTCTTCTTGGAGTATAGTCACCCAACTTTTCTCTTTGAAGAGTTACTTATGTTGCATACATTACATTGCATGTATAATCATCAAAACCATATTCGTCTCCTCCAACAGACGAGCCGAATACAAGATCATTTTCCATCCTGTCAAAAAAACTTCCCCACATGTAATCTCTAGCAAACCAACTCATATCACTTTCACCCTCAGTGGGGGAAATTTATGGTTACTATATTAGTACTTAATCCCCTCCTACCATGAATGCATTGGAAGCCGTTGTTATCCATACATTCAGGTCCGAGAAGATTAACTAGGGGCAACTGTCATACCCCAAAATTTACCATACCCTATACAACTTTCATCTGATCCATGACCCTACTACACATGCATGCATTCATTGTTTTATCACCATAATTTCATTAACATTCATAATCTTAGGAATTTTTACACTAACTCAAGTTTCCACATAAGGTCATGAAGAATGGAAGACTTACAATCTCACTTACTAGAATGATATGCCTTCTTGATCAAATTTAGCGCTATGTTAAGCAATCGTAATTGGACTTATGTAGAAGTCACAACTATCTAAGGTCGGGCAATAAAAATATAGATGTTAATGCATGTTCGAGATTTGGTACAAAGAACCAAACTCCTAAAACATACCACACACTAAAGGAACAAAAGGGAAGACCTATCTCAATGAGACATGTATTGATTTATCTGACACATGGTCATTAATGAATCAATTAGCATTTAGAAATTAGAGATTTCATTGGTCAAATGAGGAAATGGGAAAGAATAGGGATGAAGATGAAGAGTGAAGGGGAAATAGAAACACAAATTGATCATGAGAGGAATTTCATCTGATCAATACCATCCATTCATTTTAGGGGATGAAATGTACATTTCATCAATCCCCTAAATCCAATGGTTTTGATCAAACAAAAGTGAAATCAACCATGACCAAGGCCCAAACAGAAAGTCAAACATCACAAGACCATAAAAATGGCTCAACATAATTTTTAAACATTTAATCACATCAAAAATGAATTAAAATTCAATTTCATTTGGTCAAAACCTCAAATCCCTTCAAAACACCAAATAAATGGCTAAGGGATTTATCCTAGGTCAAACAAAGTCAAAGGACCTTAGACAAAAAATTTCATTATTTTTAGAAAGTCAGAAGTATTTTCAAACAATTAAAAACATGCATAAAAACATTTAATTCATGAAGAATATCAAAATTAATCCAACAAATAATTTTAATACAAAATATGCAAGAGAAAAATATTTAAATATTTTTGGTGAAAGTCCCATATTTTTTGGATTAAAAATGAAAAATCTATGAATAAAATAAAATAAATGGGTTAAATGGAAATTCAGAAAATAAAAAGAAATTAGAAAATAAAAAGGGCCATCAGATCTCCCTCATTAATTGAGGTGGAAAATCTGATGGCCACGCGCTAAGGGGTATGATGCGCTAAAGTCAACCGCGTGGCAAAAGTGGTAAGCACAATGGATGATTAGGATTAGAACGTGGACGGAAGATCTGATGGATAGGAGCAAGCCACCACTTCACTGGAGCCCTAGCTCCAGTCATCTTTCCCGGTGGACCTCACCGGTTTGGTCCACCAGAAATCACCACTAAAATGAAAATTAAGGACATGGTTTTAAAGGAAAAATGCTCAAGAGCTCGAATCTGACCTCCATCTAATCCAATTTCATGTATATTGAAAGATACATGGATTTGAAATTTGAGGTACATGATCTTAGTTGCTTCGTTTTGACCTCAAAGTACCTCAATCTTGTTTCCTACATTGGTAGGACTTTATCCAACCAAAAATCAAAGAGAATGGTGAAGAATTGAGAAAGAATCGAAGGCTCGAAGTTTCTGAAAAATTACCTTCGGGTAGCTTGAATCTGGCTTGATCTTGCTTCCAATTTGCCTTGGCTCGACTCTAGAAGCTTGCAGGAAGTAAAATGGATCAAAGAGAGGCTTGTATTCTTGGAGATTGATTCTCAAAACAGAAGGAGAATTGAAACCCTATTTCAAGTGAAATCTTCAAGTTTATCCTTTAATGAAGGCTAGGGAGGCAATGGTTCAAAGCTTGGGCAAGCAGGGATTCCTTTTCTAATCACAATGGCCATGTATTTATAGAGTAGCAAGTTGCTTTTCCCACACTTTGAAATTTTTCCAAATTTAGCAACTTTGGTGCATGGATGCATGGGCATTAATTTGGGCCCAATTCATGATGAGATCTTGCTCCAATTTGTGCATAATGAGTACTAAAACATTAACATGTAAGCATGCAATAGGAAATGGTTATTTGAATTAAAATCATGTGAAAACAAACGTATGAGAGGAACCATGTGCAAGTCCCTCAATCTTTGTCCAAATGAGGTGATGTTGGACTTTTTGGCAAGGTGACATCCAGGGGAACAACTTTGATGCTGAACACTTTTCCATTTGGAGCTTGGATCATGATGAATTGTTTAGGTGGAAGTTTGAGAAATCAAACATAATTGAAATTTTTCTAAGTACCAAGTCAAATGACCACTTCTTCCACCTTGAATAACTTTTGCTATGAGCTCCAAATGAAAATGGTTTCTTCACCAAAGTTGTATCTCTTTCACCCCTATTCAATTTTGTCACAAATTTGAAATCATTTGGATTTGGCATGAGGGAGTTATGCATTTTAGAAGTTAAGGAAAATCGCTTATTCAATGATGATGGCCCAAAATGACCTATAATGTTTCTTCTTGGCACATGTCCTTGCAAGTTGAATTTGACATTTCTCAAAGAACTAAAGTTGGAGAAGACATCATGAATTTGATCATGAAACTTGGATGTCCTTCATCTCATGAAAATTAAGCAAGTTATGCTCTTTGGATGTTGACCTCCTAACTAGGGCATGAACAAAATGACCTATAATATTTCACTATAAAAAAAGACTTTCTAAGCAAAACTAGCTCTTGATGTCAACATGAAAGTTTTTTGGAATGTCATAAAGAGTAACGCTTCTCTTGGACTAATTTTCATATGACAAAAAATGTAGGAGATAGGGTCTAGGGAACCCTAGTTTTGACCAGTTGACTTTCTCTGGTCAACCACCTTGAACCAACTTGCAAACTTGAAGTTATCTTGATATTTGGGACTCATGGAGTATCATATATGCATAAGATGCTGTATAATTAAGTATCCCTTGATATATTTGACCAAATGTTGAAGAAACTTGCCGAGGAAGTCACACAAAATACGCAAATGAATTAGGGTTTTCAAGGAAGACAAACTTAGAATCCTTGATGAATTCTTGATCAAAATGATAAATTAAGAACATGGGGATCCATATATGATGTCTAGAACCATTGTGAACTATATCTTGATTGATCTCCTTGCACTAAGGGTCTCAAACCGTAGTTGTGAGCTTGATGAGACATAGGTGGATGCACACACTACCTACAAAAGAAACAAAGTTATACATATACATATTTTTGGTACTTTGGTTAGTAAACAAAGAAAAAAAAAGTACGATACAATCGAAATATGCTTGGTGATCTCTCCCAATGAAAACCCAAAGAATGAGGGATAAGGAGGATGCCAAGGTGTGATCCCAATGCCAATGCAAATGATGAGATATCATGAGGGATCTTAGGGTCAAAATTGGCGTCTTACAATACCCAGTAGAGGGCATGTACCCCCCTTTGGAGCCCATTTTTGTTAATTATATTTTTTATCATATAGTTAATTGATGCTTTTTAATTTTTGTTAATTAGGCTAATTAGAGAATTTTAGTTAGGATTTAACTTGATTAGAATTTTAGGAATAATTAAAGTTAGAATTTTAATATGATTAGAATTAATTATTTTAGTTACAAAATTAGAGATAATTGATTTTTAATTAGTTTTAATTTTAGAACGAATTCCCTAATTGATCACCCATTTAATTGATTTTATTAACCTTAAGGTTTAGTCATATAATATCATGTTCCCTTATATTAGAGCTTGCTTTAGATTAAATAATCATTTTTAATCATTATTTTTCAAGTGATATTTGATGATTGGTGATTTAATTTGATCCCAATATTTCAAGTGATATTTTTGATATTTTGGTTAGTAAACAAAGAAAAACAAAGTGTGATACAATCAAAATGTGCTTGGTGATCTCTCACAATGCAAACCCAAAGAATGAGGGGTAAGGAGGATGCCAAGGTGTGATCCCAAAGCCAATGCAAATGATGAGATAACATGAGGGATCTTAGGGTCAAAATTGGGGTCTTACAGTTGCCCCTATTTAAGGACATTCTAACTGAGGATGTGAAGGTTAAAATCTTCGTATCAACTTAGTAGAATGGACTTAAATAACAACCTCTAGATACAAGTTTTGGTCCCTAAGATACCTCATGATGCATATGATAAGAATGCAATAAGTAATCTTTGTGGGGGAATATATTGCCACAAAGGAAGAAAATTCGGAGGAAACTAAAAGTCCACAGGAGTATAATGCATTCCGTAAGGAAAACTCACTAGGGAGATAGTGAATCTAGGGATAAAAGTTGTGCGTAGGCCAGGCTACGACTTGAAAAAACTGCTTGGAGACGCAAGGGGATTTCCATGAAAATAAATCAATGGCAAGACTCGGTTGGGGAACCAGGAAAAAAAACTGCAGGGGATGAGAATAGATCAGAACAAAGTTGAAATACTCAAACCAAATAAAGGATTAGCGACTTTACTAGGGAAATACACACTCAAACTCAACTAGGGAAGAGTGACCTTTAACACATGAGTAGAAGAGATGTATTATCTACTACCCGTTACTAGTTAAGAAGATAATACACTCTGACAGAGGGATATCCGTTACCGGTTAGGGTAAACATATCAAGGATGACTCGCTGAGGAAAAAGAGACGTATTCATTACCGGTTACTGGATATGAACGACCTATATGGGAAAGAAATCAAATAGGATGTACAACTACCTGTTACTGGGCAGAAGACTAAAGAGCGAGTATATGTCATTGTTTAAAGTGAACATATCAAGGATAAACTCAAAGGAAGAATATTTTTCATTGGTTAGGATGAGCATATCAAGGATAGACAACCTAGGGAATGAGGAAGAATATCCGTAACCGGTTAGGATAAACATATCAAGGATAAACTGCCCGGGAGAAATAGGAATTACATCTACCTGTTACTCGGTAGAATACCAAAGAAAGAGAATATTTGTCACTAGTTAGGATGAACATATCAACGATAGAATCAGCAGGGGAAAGCAGGAATTACAACTATCGGGTACTGGGTAGAATACAAAAAAATAGAGAATATCTATCACCGGTTAAAGTGAACATATCAAGGATAAACTCTTAGGAGAAAATAGGATTTATATCTACCATTTACTGGGTAGAAAACCGCAAAGAAGAGAAAATCCGTCACTGGTTAAAGTGAACATATCAAGGATAGACTCTTTGGGGACCAAAAGTAAGGATTACAACTACCTTTTTACTAGGCAGAAAACCAAACAGGAAGAATATCCGTCACCAGTTAGGATGAACATATCAAGGATAGACTTCTTGGGGAAACGTGGAAACGAATCCGCTGGGGAAACAAAAGGAAGTAGATTATTTTTTCCGGGTATTAGGTAAAGGTAAAGTACTCAACATCAAGAAGAATATTACCAGTTACTGGGTAATAAACTCTTGGAGACCAAAAGATCTATCTAGGCAAGAACTAGAAAGAAACGATCAATCAAAGACTCAACCCAATGAGGATATAACTCAAGGGGAGTGGTTCCATCCAAATAATAAACTTGGGAGGAAACATAAATAATAATCATCCATGAGGAAATAACTCAGTGGGGAATGAGAAAGGATAAACTCTTTCTACTTAAGGGGCTGACACTCTACAATTCAAGGAGGACAGACACATCAAATATGCTTGGGGAAATAATACTACCAAAGTAGGGGATCAGAAGAAAAATCAATGCGATAAAATGCACAATGAAATATCTGATGTTGGGGCTATGTATGCATATGTATGTATGTGATTATGATTATGCTGACAAAACAACACAAAGAATGCAAATAACAAAGATTTGAATCATCACTAGAAAACACTCGGCTAATCTCAACAAGATGGAAACACCAATTGGAGAATCTGCTAGGGATGAAAATAAATCATCTAGCTCCGAATAAATCAATTCTGGCTGGGGAAGGCATGGAGAACATGCTTCCAATCAATCATGGCAAACTCCACGGGGGGAGAGAGCACTGCTGAAGGCTAATCAACCAAATATGTTAAAGATAGAAAAGGATATGCTGAGGATCCAAATAAGTCAACGTTGTGGGGAATTTTAAGTCCACACCATGCCAAATGGGAGACAACCTTGTAGGGGACAAAAATTAATATTGCTCAGAACTATGCACTACCAAGAAGAAGGAAAATTCCATCAGAAGACAAACTCCGTCGGGGAATACAAGAGATAAAACTCTGAATGGGGAATCAAGCAAATTATTGGGGATGCTGTGATCAGGAAGAAACTGTCGCGGTTATGCAACACAAACAAATGCAAATGGGGATCTTGAGACCAAATAAAGGTTCCGAGATATCCAGGGTTCAATCATTAAGTCACAAACTAGGGGATGCAAAACATGAACTCCTCAGTTGGGGGAGATGAACTGCAAAGGGGACCAATCACCAGCTCAAACGGGGATAATAGATCGCTTAGGGAGCAACTTCTTAACCATGATGGGACCGAACGTCGAACTATCAGGGAGGAAAAAGTTACCAAACCAACTGCTTAGGGAAGACAATAATGCTTCACACTTCAAGACATACCTGTTCTTAAATTGTTGTTGACATTCCTTGTTGAAATTGATTATTTTTAATGCGAATGTTTTTATTATTTTAAGAAAAAAATAATTATTCATTGATTTATTTCAAAATTATCATAAAAAAATATCAATTTTAAAACAGAAACAAATAAGAATAGAAATAAGTGGATAAAAGCTCAACTTTATTTAATAGAATGGTAGTCCGCAAATGGCGAGACTCCATGGATCTTTACAAAGTTTGAGAAATGGTAATTTACATGGAAAAAGGCTACATTGAATACAATGATCACTACTCTCCCTACCAACTTCAAAATCCACAATACTTGTCTTCGGTTGAGAATGATGAATAAAAACCAAATGAATACGCAGAGCTGCCTCAAAGATTAGGAAGAACCAGATGCAGTTACTTGCCATAATCCCTAATTTTTGCCTAGATTACCCCGAGGCGGGGCTATAACGGTAAATTCATGATCATCAAGCTATGGATAAGCAAGAAATCAAATAACAAGAGTCGCCACCGCGCTTTTCATATCAAAACTAATAAAATGTCAGAGATTACAGGTAAGGGAGTTGGTTACACAGAGGGAAGGTGTTAGCACCCAAAGTGTCCTAGGTACTCCTAGGGAGCCCTTTTTTGTGTGCATATGTATTTTGTACAAAGTGATGTTTACAAACAAATAGAGTGATGGGATGAGAAAAGAATTCATTAATTATATTTCTGTGTTTGACAAGACCTTGAGACTTGTGTCTACGTACCAACATAAAAATGGGGGATCAAAACCTCATAGTTCGTGACACATATTTCAAAGTGGATGCATTACTTTTATAAAAAAAAATTAAGTTTGAAAGGCACAAAGGCCTAAAAATGGTTTAAATGAGTTAGTTCTTTTTGGCTTTTGAAAGTTTAGGTCAAGTATAGTTAAGTCTATTTACAAGTTTGATTAACCAAATAAGTTTGAAAATGCAATGGCATAAGGCCAAAGTTTCTAGTTTGCAAAGTGGTCAAAATTTAGAAAAATAACAAGTTCAAGCAAAGAAGTTTTCTAAAAAGGAGGGAGAGATTTTGAAATTAAAGAGATGGGGAGGAGATGAAGAGACTAATCCTATGCACAAAATTAAAAGTTAAGGGTTGAAAAGATCTGACTGATGGGTAGCAATCCAATAGACAAGAATGCCATATAGAAACCCCAAATTCCATTGGATATTAGAATCAAGCAACAAACAATGCATACAATATTAACTTGAAGAGCAAGGCATCAAGTAAAGATAGCCACATCGATGCTTTAGCCACTCCATGATCTTCTCCAAATTAGCCCATATAACAGATGAATTCCACAAGTCACAGGTTTAAAATAATAGCTTCACAGTGATCATGTTGCAGATGAAATCAAATGGATCTTGAACAATGTATCAGATGAAGTTTCAAATTGCAATCACTTGGTTTCACAAAAAGTTGGCATTGGCCAAGTCCTTTAGCATAAGAAGGTTGCATAAATTCTAAGTCCAATGTGTCTAACATCAAGTCAACAGTCCACACAAAAGTTTTTTAGGGTTTTTGTTCTTATTATGTACATTAATGGTCCAAGGCCATACAAACAAACAAATATATATACACAAGCAAGATATATCACACAATATGGTCCAAATGGACAAAAGGGAAAATGACATTAACATAAACAATTAGAATGGTATGAATAATGGCCAATGAATAAAACTTAAAAATTAAAGTGCATTAAAAATAAATGACTTGAAATTAAATGTTAGTTGTTAATGAGTTAGAAGTTAGTATTGTTTTGCTTTTGCTTTTCATTTTAAGTCATTCTTTGGAGAACACTCAACCCACTAATCACAACCATGGATCCTTGAACCAAGACATCTTCCAAAGGAAGGAAAAAACGCCAAGTTTCAACACAATACCATGAAAGAGGGAAAAATTACAATCTCACTAACTAGAATGATATGCCTTTTTGTGTCACAAATTTTGCGCTATGTTAAGCAATCATAATTGGACTTATGTAGAAGTCACAACTATTTGAGGTCGGGCAATAGAATTTTAGTGTTAATGCATGTTAGAGACATAGTATAATGGACTATGCTCATGAAACATACCACACAAAAAGAATATGCAAAAGAGGTGGCCTAATCTCATCCATACTTATGTTGATTTTGAAGTCAACTAGCCTTAGGACTTAAAGATATGATTGGCCAAATGAGATGAATGCATAAAGAATGGGAATGAGATGAAGAGGGAGGGGAATGGATCAAAACTCAAATTTGTCAAAGTAGGACTTTTACCAAATTAATACCATCCATTCATTTTGCGAGATGGAATGTACATTTCATTAATCCCCTAAATCCAATGATATTAACTTGACAAAGTCAAATTAACCTTGACCAATGCCCAAAAACAAGAGTCAAACTTATACAAGTCATCACAATAGGTCAACACAATTAATTGGCATTTATTCAAATTAAAAATACTAAAATAATACATTTAAATTAAATATGGTTTGTCAAATTCCTAAAACCTCATCAAAACACCAAAGAAATAGCCATGAGATTTATCATAGGTCAAACAAGATCAGCAGACCTTGGAGAAAAAATTTCAGAATTTTTAATGACTTAAAAGTATTTTTAAACAATTAAAAACAATCACAAAATCAATTAAATAATGAAAAATATTAATGATGATCCAAAAAATAATTTTAATTCAAAATATGAAAGAGGAAATTATTTGAAAATTTTTGGTGAAACTCTCATATTTTTTGGATCAACATTAAAATTAATATGAATTAATGAAAATAAACTAATTAAAATAAAAATTAGAAAATAACAAAAAACGTGAGCCACTTGATATCCCTCATTAATTGAGGTGGCAGATCAAGTGGTGAGAAACGCGCGTTCCATGGTACTCGCTAGTCAGCGCGCTACACACTTGGTCATTACAAGCAATTTCCCTGATTAAAACATTTTAAATACATCCAATGGCTCAGAACACTTCTAGCTCATCACCGGAGCCAAAGGCCGGTCATCTTCTCCGATGACCCTGGCCGGACTGGTTCTTTCATCACGATAACATAAATGAAAAAGGAGGACATGATCTGAAAGAAAAAATGGCGTAGAGCACGAATCTGACCTCAATTTTAAATAACTCCACATATATAGAAAGATATGAGGAGTTAAATTTTAAGGTGTGTCACTGAGTTGCTTCAATTTAACCTCTAAGCAACTCAATCTTCTTGCCTACATTGGTAGGACTTCAGACAACCAAAGATCCAAGAGAATTGATGAGAATTGAGTGAGAATCGAAGAGATGATGTTTTCTGAAAATTACCTTAAATGTTGTGCAGAACTTGATGTTGCTTGCTTCAAACACGATCTGATCACACTTGAGAAGCTTGCAGGAAGTGATTAGAAAGGGTGCAAGGCTTTGGATCCTGGAGTTTTTGAAACTCCAACACTTGAGATTCAAACTCAATTTTCAAATTGAAAATTCTCAGGTTTTCCTTAAGAATGAGAGGGTTTGAATTGGGGGGCAAAGCTGGCGCGCAAGGTGTGTTGGAATTGAGCACAGAGGCCATGTATTTATAGCATGAGGGAGTGATATTTTCACACTTGAAATTTTGTCCAAATTTAGAAATGTGAATGGCACGAGTGCATGGGCATGTACAAGCCCATGAGGGAATGCATTAAGGTCTAAAATCAATCATGTTGAAGTCTGAATGAAGCTTGAATGGCAAGGCAATGTGAAATGAAGTTTGTACATTTGATTTCCTCCAACGATGCAACCCTGTTAAAGCCATGCGCAGCCCTAGCAAACCTCATCCAAAATGTATGAACTTGGGTTCTTTAGAAAGCTTGGATCAAGGGAAACAAGTTTGATGTTGAATACTTTTTCAAATGGAGCTTGGATCATGGTGAATTTTGAGGTGGAAGTCTGGAAATTTCAACATGTTGAAAATCTTCCTAAGTGTAAAGTCATATATCTCAATATTCCACCTTACTTAACTTTTTATATGAGCTTCAAATGAGAAAAATATCTTCATAAAAGTTGTATCTCTTTCAAAGACCTTAAAAATGGTCACCAATTTCATGTCATTTGGATTTAGAATGATAGAGTTATGCATTTTTAAAGTTTGGAAAAATCACTTATTCAATGGTATAGGTAAAAAATGACCTATAATGTATCTTCATATCACATGCTCATAAAAGCTGAATTTGCTTCCACTCTAAACATCAAAGCTGACGTAGACATCTTGAATTTGATTTTGCAACTTGGAAATATTTCATCTCATAAATATTAAGCAAGTTATGGCCTTGGGAATTTGACTTTCAAATTAGGGTTTAGACAAAATGACCTATAATGTTTCCACAAAGAAAATGATTTTCCATGCAAAAATAGCTCTAGGTCTCAACATAAAAGTTGTTTGAAATATAATTTAGAGTAACATTTGTCTTGGAATAATTTTCATATGGTGAAAATTGTAGGAGATAGAGTTTAGGGAGACCCAGTTTTTATCAGATGAATTCATCTGGCCAACCACCATCAACCAAGTTGATATCCTTAAATTCTCTTGACTTTATTGGCTCATGGTAGATCGTATATGCATAATATGATGAATTTTGAAGTGTCCCTTGAGAAAATTGATCAATTGGTGAGATAGCTTGTTGGAGAAGTTACTCAAGATACTCAGTCAAACTAGGGTTTCCAAGGCAAATCACCCTCAAACTCTTGAAGAAAACTTGATCAATATGACATGTGGAGATCAATGGAACTCATATATGATGCTCATAACCATTCCTGGATCAATTCATGGTTGCGCTCTTTGTCACGAGGGTCTCAAACCCTATAGATAAACTTGATAGATCAATGGTGATCATGCCTTACCTACAAAAGAGTTAGGCAACTACAAAGACATATTTTTGGTATTTTGGTTAGTAAAATGATAAAATACAAGTATGATATAATCACATGGTGCTCGGTGATCTCTCCCAAAAGAAATCCAATGTAAGAGGGGTAAGGAGGATGATCCCCTTGCTAATGCATATGATGAAATTGCACGAGGGATCTTAGGGTCAAAATTTGGGTCTTACAGCTGCCCCTATTTAAGGACATTCTAAATGAGGAGGTGAAGGTTAAAATCGTCGGCTCGACTCAGCAAAATGGGCTTAAATAACAACACATAGAAACAAATTTTGGTCCTTAAGAGACCTCATGATGCATATGATATGAATGTAAAAGTTAATTCTCAGTGGGGAATTATTGCCACAAAGGAAAAGAAATCAGAGAGACCAAAAATCCGCAGAAGCATAATGCATTCCATAAGGAAAACTAACTAGGGAGACATAGACTCTGAGGGGGGAAAAGAGTTATGCGTAGGCCAGGCTACGACTTAGAACTGCTGGGAGACTAGAGGAACTCCATACAAAATGGAAAGACTTAGCCCGGGAAACAAAACACCTGCAGGGAATACGAGTAGATCAGGATGCAACTGAAGTACTTGAATCATGCAGGAAAAGAGATTTCACTAAGGAAATGCACACTCAACTCAACTGGGGAAGATAAACTTTAACGAAAGAGGAGCAGAAATTTATTATCCACTACCTATTACTAGGTAAGGAGATAATAAAGATCTGACAGAGAGGACACCCATCACCGGTTAGGAGAAACATATCAAGGATGACTCACTGTGAACCACCAGGAGGGAGTATTCATTACCGGTTACTGGGTAAGAATAGCCTTGCTGGGGAAAATTGCAGAACAATAGGATTTACAACTGCCAGTTACTGGGCAGAAGACCAAAGGTGAGAGTATCCGTCATCGGTTAAGATGAACATATCAAGGATAAAGTTAACAAGAAAGAAAATCCTCCATCGGTTAGGATGAACATATCAAGGATAGACTTGCCTGGGAATGTCAATGAGGATACCTGTCATCGGTTAGGATGAACATATCAAGGATATACCAACTGAACAAAAAGTAGGAATTACATCTATCGACTGCTGGATAGAATACCCTCAAAGAGAAAATCCGTCATCGGTTAGGATGAACATATCAAGGATAGACTCTGTGAGGACAAAGTAGGGTTTACAACTACCGGTTATTGGGTAGAATACCGCAAGGAGAAGGAAATTTGTCATTGGTTAAGATGAACATATCAAGGATTAACTCTCTGGGGAACAAAATAGGGATTACAATTACCTTTTTACTGGGTAGAATACCAAAAATGAGAGTATCCGTCATCGGTTAGGATGAAGATATCAAGGATAAACTCAACACAGGGGAAAGAAAGATATCTGTCACCGGTTAGGATGAACATATCAAGGATATACTTCCCGGGGAATCAGGAAAAACGAATCCACTAGGGACTCTACTACTGGAAAAAAAAAAGGATACTTTTGACGTGTCTTGGGAAAGAAGTAAAAAACTGCAAACTAAGAAGTATATTACCAGTTACTCGGTAATAAGCTCTTAGGAGACTCGAAGCATCTTATCTAGGCAAGAGCTAGAAAGAAACGGTCAATCAAGACTCAACCCAATGAGGATATAACTTAAGGGGAGCGATTCCATCCAGATAATCAACTGGGGAGGAAATTGGAGTAATAATCATCCATGAGGAAATAACTCAGTGGGACAAAGGAGAAAGGTTAAAGTCTTTCTTCCTAAGGGGCTGACATTCTACAATTGAGGGAGGACAAACACCAAATTTGTATGGGGATAAAGTACCGCCATAACAGAGAATAAGAATCTCAAATAAATTAATTAAATATGATGATGAAATTATGAAATTATGAAATTATATGAGTGTATATGTATATATGATGATCATACTGACAAAACAATTGCAATGGAAAAGGGTTACATTGAATACAAATGATCCTTAATCCTTCTACCAACTTTTGATGTTCGCTATGCTCTTGACCGCTGTTGGGGACAATGACTCGACGTCAACCCTTGTGCTCAACAGAGTCTTTCCAACACTGGACGATCAGCAAACTGCAGTTACTTGCCATAATACCTAATTTTTGCATAAGTTTCCCCAAGGTGGGGTACTGAACTTATTGGGATATTCTTTCTATTTTATGTCTCTAATTTTGCTTGGATCGCCCTTTCGGGTTTTCAATCCACTGAGACGCTCATTTTTGCCTAAGCCGCCCTTTCGGGTTTTCAACTTAGCGAGTTGTTCTTTTCTTTTTAGGCGAAGTATTTCTTGACTGCATTGGCGTTTATAGGACGAGTGAACTCTTCACCATCTAGAGTTGTAAGAATCAAAGCGCCGCCTGAAAAGGCTCTCTTAACAACAAATGGGCCTTCATAATTAGGAGTCCATTTTCCCCTAGAATCTGGTTTGAAAGATAGAATCTTCTTGAGCACAAGTTCACCTTCTCTTAACACACGAGGTCTGACCTTCTTATCAAAAGCTTTCGTCATCCTTCGCTGATATAACTGACCATGACACATGGCAGTTAATCTCTTCTCTTCTATTAAATTCAGCTGATCAAACCTGGTCTGACACCATTTAGCCTCAGTCAACTTGGCTTCCATGAGCACATGCAATGAAGGAATCTCAACTTCTACGGGGAGCACTGCTTCCATGCCAGATACAAGAGAGAAAGGGGTTGCCCCTGTTGAAGTGCGGATGGATGTACGATACCCGTGCAAAGCAAATGAGAGAATCTCATGCCAATCTTTATATGTGAAAACCATATTCTAAATAATCTTCTTGGTGTTCTTATTCGCAGCTTCAACGGCCCCATTCATCTTAGGTCTGTAGGGAGAAGAATTATGATGTGCAATCTTGAAGTCTTTACAAAGAGCTTCCACCATATTGTTGTTCAACTTTGATCCATTATCAATAATGATCTTACTTGGCACACCATAACGGCATATGATTTGATTCTTGATAAACCTCACAACCACTTGCTTGGTTACATTTTCATACGATGTCGCTTCAACCCATTTTGTGAAGTAATCAATTGCCACTAAAATGAAACGATGTCCATTCGAAGATTTGGGCTCAATCATCCCAATCATATCAATTCCCCACATGGAGAAGGGCCAAGGGGAAGAAATAGCATTCAATAGTGTCGGAGGAACATGAATCTTATCAGCATAAATTTGAAACTTTGGCATTTCTTCACAAACATGCAACAGTCAGATTCCATTGTCAGCCAATGGTAACCTACTCTCAACATCTTCTTAGCCATAGCATGTCCATTGGAATGAGTACCAAATGAACCTTCATGGACTTCAGTCATCAATAGGTCTGTTTCGTTTCTATCCACGCATATGAGCAGAACCATATCAAAATTTCTCTTATAAAGCACATCACCATTCATGTACAAGTTGCCAGCTAATCTTCTTCAAGTCTTCTTATCTTTAAAAGATGCCCCAGGAGGGTAAATCTGACTTTGAAGGAAATATTTGATGTCGTAATACCACGGCTTCTCGTCTTTGATTTCTTCAACAACAAACACATGTGCTGGCCTATCCAGACGCATTATAGTGAAATTGGGAACTGCATTCCAATATTTTACTACAATCGTTGATGTCAATGTTGCAAGAGCATCTGCCATTCGGTTTTCATCTCGAGGGATATGATGAAACTCAACTTTTGTAAAGAAAGTTGAAATTCTCCTCGCATAATCTCTATATGCTATTAAACCGGGTTGATTTGTCTCCCATTCACCTTTGATCTGATTCACAACCAAAGCCGAATCTCCAAAGACATCTAAATGCTTGATTCTAGATCGATGGCCTCTTCGAGCCCCATAATGCCAACTTCATATTCTGCCATATTGTTTGTAAACTTGAAAGTCAATCTAGCTGTAAATGGAAAATGCGTGCCTTGAGGAGTAATAATCACTGCCCCAATACCATTACTATATTGATTAACAACTCCATCAAATACCATGCCCCAACGGGAACCAGGTTCTTGCCCTTCTTCAAGCAACGATTCCTCACAATCTTTCATTTTCAAGTACAAGATCTCTTCATCAGGAAAATCATACTGCATTGACTGGTAATCTTCAATCGGTTGGTGAGCCAAATGGTTAGCCAAGATACTACCTTTGATCGCTTTCTGAGATCGGTATTCGATATCATACTCTGATAACAACATCTACCAACGGACATTTCTCCCAGTTTAAGTAGGCTTCTCAAATATATACTTGGTCGGCAAGTGGTATGATTCAACATATACTGACGCAGACACTCAGCAGCCCAAGCCAATGCGCAACAAGTCTTCTCAAGCATAGAATACTGAGTCTCACAGTCGGTGAACTTCTTACTGAGGTAGTAAATTGCAAATTCTTTCTTTCCAGTCTCATCTTGCTGACCAAGAACACAACCCATACTGTCCTCGAGCACAGTCAAATACATGATCAACGGTCTTCCTTCAATAGATGGAGACAAAATCGGAGGTTCAAGCAGATATTCCTTGATACTGTGAAAAGCTTTCTGGCTATCTTCGGTCCAATCACAAGACTGATCTTTCTGAAGAAGCTTGAATATAGATGCACATGTGGCAGTCATGTGTGAAATAAATCTGGAAATATAATTCAAGCGACCGAGAAAACCTCTGACTTGCTTCTCAGTTTTGAGAGCAAGCATCTCTTGTATTGCTTTGACCTTGGCAGGATCAACTTCAATACCCTTCTTGCTGACAATAAAGCCCAACAACTTACCAAAACGAACACCAAAAGTACATTTATTGGGATTCAATCGAAGTGTATACTTCCTCAAACGCTGGAATAGCTTCAAAAAATGCTCAACATGTTCCTCTTTAACAATTTATTTAGCAATCATGTCATCGACATATACTTCAAACTCTTTATGCATCATATCATGAAAAAGAGTAGTCATTGCTCTTTGGTAAGTTGCACCAACATTGTTTAAACCGAAAGGCATCACTGTATAACAGAATGTTCCCTAAGGCGTAATAAATGTGGTCTTCTCCATATATTCAGGTGCCATCTTGATCTGATTATATCCGGAAAATCCATCCGTACATGAAAAGACTTTGAATTTAGCAGTATTGTCTACCAACATATCAATGTGTGGCAGAGGGAAATCATATTTCGGACTGGCTTTATTCAAATCTCTATAATCAACACACATGCATACTTTTCCATCTTTCTTCAATACAAGCACAATATTGGCCATCCATTACGGATACTCAGCGGTCACAAGGAAACCGATGTCAATCTATTTCTGCACTTCTTCTTTGATCTTCACAGCCATATCAAGGTGCGTTCTTTTCAATTTTTGCTTGACTGGCGGGCATTCTGGCTTCAATGGCAATCTATGCTCCACAATCTCAATATCTAAACCAGGCATGTCTTGATAGGACCAAGAAAACACATCTGAATACTCTCGAAGAATATCAATCAACCCTTTCTTGACATTTGAACACAGTCGAAACCCAATCTTGACTTCCTTCACATCATCCTCGGAACCCAAGTTAACTAGCTCGATCTGCTCCACGAACGACTGATGGTCTTTTCATCTTGCTCAAGAAGGCGAGATAATTCATCACTCACTTCTTCATCATTTTCCTCCTCGGCCTCAAACACATGGAGTTCAAAATTTGGAGAAGGAGAAGGATCATTGTATTCAATAGGGTTAGGAACCAACCTACATAATGATTTTATATTTTGATTTTAGAGAAGTGGATTTGTGACCAAATATTATGCATATGGACAATTTTATTGTTTATTTATGTTTTTTGTGATTACCATTTTCAGAATAATGCAAAAAGTAAAAACAAACATCCTAGATGTGGATGAATATAATTAATTTTATTAATGATCAATTTGAAAATGCCCAAACAATGTTCACTTCTCCCTTAGGCATAGGAGAAGGATTTTAAAAACATATAAAAGCAATTACTTAGATCGATGCAAAATAACAGAAATATCAACAGCAGTCCAATTATTGCAAGCCTTTCCATGTGTCACAAAATTGGTGCAGTCTTCCTCTTCTTTATCCTTTAGCACAACAACTAAGTGTTGTTCATTGCCATGAATGAACCCTCCGCTACGAAAGCTAAGTTGCATATCTTCAGACCTTGCAGTTGATGAACCTCACTGGAATCCCAAACCAGTTCTGCCTTTGTTGTCGGAGACCTCTACCATGTGGCCCCATTTATCAATGTTGCCTTCTTCCATAATCTTCTTTGCATCTTTCAATGAGGACATATGTGCCCCAACTCTTTTTTCAGCAGCAATAGATAAGGCTTGGAACGGAGTTCCAACCTCATCCTCAGCTTCAACGTAAGAGAAAGATGACAGACGGCTAACCAACAATGCCTTCTCCCCGCCAACGATTATAAGCTTTCCATTCTTCACATATTTGAGCTTTTGATGCAATATGGAGGTAACATCTCCCGCCTCATGGATCCATGGCCTTCCCAACAAACAACTGTAGGCCGGGTGGATATCCATTACTAGAAAATTAATTAGAAAATCACTCGGACCTATCTTAACTTGAAGGTCCACTTCACGAATAACTGTTTTGTGCAAACCGTCAAAAGCTTTAACGATTACACTGATGTACCTCATAGGCGCTCCTTGGTACGATAGCTTTGACAAAGTTGACTTTGGTAGCACATTCAACGAAGTCCCAGTGTCAATTAGCACATTAGACAAAGCGTCCTCTTTGCAATTCATGGAGATATGCAAAGCCAAGTTATGATTTCTGCCCTCCTTAGGGAGTTCTTCATCACAAAAGCTGAGATTGTTGCAGGCAAGAAGTGATGTTAGCCATAATATGATCAAATTGATCCATTGTAACATCACGTTCTACAAACGCTTGCTCTAGACCTCTCTGCAGTGCTTCTCTGTGCCCTTAAGAATTCATGAGCAGAGACAACACTGAGATCTTTGAGGGGGTTTGGAGTAGCTGCTCCACCATATTAAACTCATTCCTCTTGATCAATCGAAGTACCTCATCATCATTATTAGCCTTCGAATCGCTGGATTCACCAAACTTAAATTTTGAAGCACTAACCGGATCTACATCAGGCACCTCCACCTTCTTACTAACAACTGATTCTTCTTTATCCTTGGGGAACACCGGCCCAAACACATGACCACTACGGGTCACCTTGGTAACATCAACAATGCTCACTACAGAGCTGGTCGTAGGCAACAGGACCTCTTGACCATCCTTCATCATTGTAGCATTATACTGATATGGAACAGCTTTATTAGATGAATACGGGACTGGGCCCGCTAACCGTATAACCAACGATGATACTGATCTATTCCTGACATTGTTACTGTTGCTGCTATCGTATTGAATTACCAACCTTTCTGGTTGCTTGAAAATGGTTACTATGACATTTACATCGTCATCTACATGACGGGATTGAACAATCTGAATCATGCCTTCATCCATCAGTCGTTGGATGTCCCTCTTTACAACTTCACAACCCCTTGTATTAACACTGCAAATAACACAACCATCATGGTCATGCTCACAATCACTCACCAAACAAATTTCCTTATGCATCTGCACTAAGGACCTCCGGATAAAGCGGACATCAAAAACCATAAATTCTGCAGGACAACCATTCACCATATTCACAGAAGAGTTTCTATGGGCGGGTAATGGATTTGCTTTCACATTCGGCGCTCGGTCCTCAAAGGACACCATTCCGCTTTTCATCAGATTTTGAACCTCATACTTAAGTGGATAACAGTTCTCTATATCATGTCCGGGTGCCCCTTGATGAAAAGCACAACGGAGTTCAGGTTTGTACCACCAAGGAAGTGGTTCTGGAATCTGCGACGGGTTTCTTGGTTGGATTAGGTTCTTGAGAACCAAAGATGGGTACAATTTCGCATATGACATAGGAATCGGGTCGAAAGAGACCTTCTTCCTCTCGAAGCTTTGTTGATGATGATTGTTGTTGGCATTGCTGTTGTTGTAGGTGTTTGTTCGTTGTTGTAGTTGTTGTTGTTGACGTTGTTGTTGTTGAACTGGTGTTGATTAATTATTAGAGAATACTGGAATGACTGAAGATACTTGATGATGATGTTGACGGGATGGTTGACTCCTCCTGATCTGAGGCCTCCTCTGCCTCCCACTGATTACTGCATTAGCTTCGTTGTCCTTTTTCTTCCCAAAACTACTGTCGTACCTCTTACTTTACGTTGTTTCATCTTTTGACAATCATCCTTCTCGTACTCCTTCCCCGAGCCTCATCCCCATGTTTACCATTTCGGTAAAGTCACTGGGGGCACTAGCAATCATACGTTCATAATAAAATGAACTCAAGGTCTTCAGAAAGATCTTTGTCATCTCTTTTTCCTGATCAGAGCAGCCAACTCCCTCCATCTTTGCGCGTACTCTTTAAATGTCTCCTTATCCTTCTGAGACATAGACCTCAACTGGTCTCTATCAGGCGCCATATCGACGTTGTACTTATATTGCTTGACAAAAGCCTCTCCCAAGTCGTTGAAGGTGCAAATGCTTGCACTGTCCAACCCCATATACCATCTGAGTGCAACACTGGTCAAACTATCTTGGAAGTAGTGAATCAACAGTTGATCGTTATCAGTCTGGGTAGACATCTTGCTAGCATACATCACTAGATGACTGAGCGGACATGTGTTCCCTTTATACTTTTCAAATTCAGGCACTTTGAACTTCACCAAGATCTTCACATTTGGCACTAAACAAAACTCAACAACACTCTTCCCAAACAAGTCCTTACCCTTTAGTGTCTTCAATTCCTTGTGCAGCTCAAGAAACTGATCCTTCATTTCATCCATTTTCTCGTAAACATCTGGACCCTCAGACGGCTTAGAGTGATAAATGGTGTCCTCTACTCGAGGTAAGGTGTGAACAATGGGAGGTGGCACAGACATGACCGGGCTAGATGCTGGCATGGAAGCAAAAGTAGGTGCAAAGCCTTCAAGCATAAAGTTCAGCGGCATTCCCCACGGGAATCTGGCAGACATAGCAAGTGCGAAGTGAGCGGCAGCAGTAGGCATGGTAGAGGTAGCCACCTCTGAAATAGTTGTCCTCTAAGGAGGAATTGCGGGTGTTGGAGAAGACTAGCTCTGAGCAGCTAGTACCGACTCCATCATGGCAGTTAGTCGGGCGATCTCGTCCTTCAGTTCTCTGTTCTCTTGCTCCAAATGTTCCATGATTCTTATATGATTGGCGCGGTGTATTGTACTGATGAGTCCGCTTGGCTGAAGCACATAAGAAACACCAAAGAGACATCTGGCGAAAGAGGAACCTGCTTATGCGAATGATGCATGAAATGCAATGCTTGTTTATTTATTTTTATTTTCAAGGAAATTACTATATCATTTGCAAATATATATATTAACAATTGCAATATTTTTTATATGACCAAAAATCTCTTTTCATTTATATAATTGGAAGGATTACACTAAGTACAATTTCAGAAACCAAATGAAAAATACAAGAGAAAAGGAGACTAGTCATCCTAAGGATCCCTAACAACAATGTCAGAAGACCTAGCTGAAGGCGCGTACTTCCTCCGAATGCGTCGAATCTCGGTCTCAAAAGAAGCCTTCATCTAAGTCTTCTCGAGGAAAAGCTGATCAACAATCTTCTTCCAAGCAACGGAAGGCTGAGGCATGCTAGAAGATGAAACCTCTGGCTCTCTCTGTCTCTTTGTCACTCGATCTTCAAGTAGCTCATTAAGTTCATCTTTGTCCTTAGACTCCAACTACAACTCTTCATGCTTCTTGCTCAAAGCACGGAAATGCTCTTCCCACATATCTTTCTCCTGCTTCATCTTGGCAAGCGCGTCTTCCAACTCCTCTACATCTTGGTTAGGGAGAGTTAATGGCTCAGCCACAACCATATACATAGGTCTCTCACAAGGATAAGGCATCTTCAACTCCAAAGCTCTCTTCTTCACCCAAAGAGTGTAAGCTTCCAAGGCTACACAATTGCACGGACCAAGCTCGGATCTTCCTTTCCTATGCACATTATGCCAAGCATGCACAATCTTCTGCTTAAAATGTTGGGGATCTTTACCCTCTTGATAGAAAAGACCTTCTAACAAAGTGTTATGAGGTTTGTCTCTCAAGGGGAACCCAAGTTGACGACGAGCCAAAGCAAAGTTGTAGTTAATTCTTCCTTGTGTACCAATGAGAGGCACATTAGAGAATTCACCACAATTATCAATAATATCCAAATTGCTCAAAGAGGGATCATACCGAACTATATCATCATTATGAGAGACATAAGTCTCTGGGACCACCGTACACATTGTTTTTTCTCCACAAAAGCAGGTGTCTGAGGCAAGTGTGAAATAAACCACTTGCACAAAAGAGGAATGCAACAAACAATGGTTCCCCCACCCTTAGAATTCCTTATATGTAAAGAGAAACACATATCACCCAACAAAGTAGGCACATGATTCCTAATCAAGAAAAGTCTAATGGCGTTAACATCAATAAAACCTTAAATGTTAGGGAACAAAGCTAATCCATAAATGAGCAACACAAAGATAGCTTCAAAAGCGTCCATTCTACCGGCTTGAGCAAAAGTAGTAGCTTCCTTGATGAGGAAATCAGATGGCAACCCAAACAATCCTCCTTTCTTCACCCAATGAGCCTCTATCTCAGACTTCTTCAAGTGAAGAGCTTCAGCAATAAGATGAGATCTGAGAATCTCTTCCAATCCACTAAAAGGTACCTTGCTAGAAACATGTATTCCCAAGAGATGGGCATACTCCTCCAACGTAGGCACAAGCTGATAATCAAGAAAAGTGAAGCAACAATAGAGAGGATCATAGAACTGCACTAGTACACTCAAAAGTCCTTCAACCACATCAGTAGACAAGATAGACAAAAGCTTCCCATGACGTTGTTTGAAGTCCAAATGATCTAATACAAAAGATGCTAGCTTCCTTAACTCTTTCAAGTCGGGACATCTGAAACTGTACTTCTTAGTGTTCCTTCGTCCATAATCCATGGTCTGAAATTTTTTGCAAATAATACCTCTGTTCCTTGAAACTTTCGTGTGATGAATGTTATGATGCTCATGAATGCAACAAATTCCAAATAATGGATCACATACAAGGAAAACAAACAAAGGTCAAAGGCTGAATCAACTCATTGTCAAGATCAATCATCCATTTTGGTGGATTATGGTTTACACCTTATCAACACCCAAGTTCCATTGATATTGACAAGACTTGATTGGATCAACCAAGAATCAAGGGTTTGTTGTGAGTCACGAGCATGGAGTCTGGGTAAGAACCATCCCAAAGGAGTGAAATATTGAAAAAACCATGTAGATCATGTTCTAAAAATTTCCCAGAGTCTTAATTCCATCTATCGGATATTACAGGTTAAGATGACTGACTCATCGACCCATAATATTCTCAAGAGAAACTCGTCTAAGGGTAGTATCGCGTAACAACTGTTATCAAGTCTACACTTGAACAGTCTCCACACTACGTCCTAAATAGGCAAAGAGGGGGTAAATATTCTACAGTCCTCAGCTTCTCGGACCCAAATTAGAGATAGTAATGCCTAACCACAAATACTTGTGTGACATTTCAAAATCCAAAAGAGTCTCCACTGAGCAGATGGGTCTCAAGCCAACTTGTTAAGAACTACTCCACACAATTCGAATATGAATATACCATCATCCTATATTGATTGCACTCAAGTTCGGGTTAGAACTTATCTCACCACTCAGAGATCACCAAACACAACAAGCAGATTATATCATACAAACCAATATACAAAACATCACATATATATAATTATATACACACAAAAAAGTAGGTTAAACCCACTGGAGACTATTCCCAGCAAAGTCGCCACTTAATTTCTGTAGCGGTAAATTCGTGATCATCAAGCTATGGATAAGCAAGACATCAAATAGCAAGAGTCACCACCGTGCTTTTATTGTTTCCAAGGAAAAAGGTAAAAGTACAAAAAAAACCCAAAAGTAAGAAGTTTTCAAATCAAAACTAATAAAAAAATGTCAGAGATTATAGGTAAGGGGGTTGGTTACACAAAGGGAAGGTGTTAGCATCCAAAGTGTCATAGGTACTCATAGGGAACCCTTTTTTGTGTGCATATGTATTTTTTACAAAGTGATGTTTACAAACAAATAGAGTAAGGGAATGAGAAAACAATTCATTAATTATATTTTTATGTTTGACAAGACCTTTGGACTTGTGCCTACGTACCAACATAAAAATGAGGGATCAAAACCTCGTAGTTCGTGATACAAATTTCAAAGTGGGTGCATTATTTTTATAAAAAAAAATAAGTTTGAAAGGCACAAAGGCCTAAAAATGATTTGAATGAGTTAGTTCTTTTTTGGCTTTTGAAAGTTTAGGTCAAGTATAGTCAAGTCTATTTATAAGTTTGATTAAGAAAAAAAGTTTGAAAATGCAATGGCATAAGGCCAAAGTTTCTAGTTTGCAAAGTGGTCAAAATTTAGAAAAAAAACAAGTTCACGCAAAGAAGTTATTTAAAAAGGAGGGAGAGATTTTGAAATTAAAGATATGGGGAGGAGATGAAGAGACCAATCCTATGCACAAAATTAAAAGTTAAGGGTTGAAAAGATCTGACCGATGGGTAGCAATCCAATAGACAAGAATGCCGTACAGAAACCCCAAATTCCCTTGGATATTAGAATCAAGCAACAAACAATGCATAAACTTGAAGAGCAAGGAATCAAATAAAGATAGCCACATCGAAGCTTTAGCCACTCCATGATCTTCTCCAAATTAGCCCATCTAACAGATGAATTCCACAAGTCACAGGTTTAAAATAACAGCTTCACAGTGATCATGTTGCGGATGAACTCAAAGGGATCTTGAATGATGTATCAGATGAAGTTTCAAATTGAAATCACTTGGTTTCACAAAAAGTTGGCATTGGCAAAGTCCTTTAGCATAGGAAGGTTGCCTAAATTCTAAGTCCAATTTGTTAAAGATCAAGTCAACACTCCACACAAAAGTTTTTTAGGGGTCTTGTTCTTATTATGTTCATTAATGGTCCAAGGCCACACAAACAAACAAATATATATACACAAGCAAGATATATCACACAATATGGTCCAAATGGATAAAAGGGAAAATGACATTAACATAAACAATTAGAATGGTTTGAATAATGTCAAATGAATAGAGCTTAAAAATTAAAGTGCATTAAAAATAAAGGACTTGAAATTAAATGTTAGTTGTTAATAAGTTAGAAGTTAGTATTGTTTTGCTTTTGCTTTTCATTTTAAGTCACTCTTTGGAGAACACTCAACCCACTTATCACAAGCATGGATCCTTGAACCAGGACATCTTCCAAAGGAAGTAAAAAAGGTCAAGTTTCCACACAATACCATGAAAGAGGGGAGACTTACAATCTCACTAACTAGAATGTTATGCCTTTTTGTGTCACAAATTTAGCGCTATGTTAAGCAATCGTAATTGGACTTATGTAGAAGTCACAACTATTTGAGGCCGGGCAATATGATTTTGGTGTTAATGCATGTTAGAGACATAGTATAATGGACTATGCTCATGAAACATCCCACACACAAAAAGAATATGGAAAAGAGGTGGCCTAATCTCATCCATACTTATGTTGATTTTGCAATCAACTAGCCTTAGGACTTAGAGATATCATAGGCCAGATGAGATGAATGCATAAAGAATGGGAATGAGATGAAGAGGGAGGGGAATGGATCAAAACTCAAATTGGTCAAAGGAAGACGTTTACCAAATTAATATCATCCATTCATTTTGGGAGATGGAATGTACATTCCATCAATCCTCTAAATCCAATGATATTAACTTGACAAAGTCAAATCAACCTTGACCAAGGCCTAACAAAAAGTGTCAAACTTATACAAGTCATCACAATAGGTCCACACAATTAATTGACATTTATTCAAATTAAAAATACTAAAATAATACATTTAAATTAAATATGGTTTGTCAAATTCCTAAAACCTCATCAAACCACCAAAGAAATGGCCATGAGATTTATCATAGGTCAAACAAGGTCAAAGGACCTTTGAGAAAAAATTCAGAAATTTTAAAGACTTAAAAGTATTTTTAAACAATTAAAAACAATCACAAAATCAATTATATCATGAAAAATATTAATGATGATCCAAAAAATAATTTTAATTCAAAATATGAAAGAGGAAATTATTTGAAATTTTTTGGTGAAACTCTCATATTTTTTGGATCAACATTAAAATTAATATGAATTAATGAAAATAAGCTAATTAAAAAAATCAGAAAATAGCAAAAAACGTGAGCCACTTAATCTCTCTCATTAATTGAGGTGGCAGATCAAGTGGTGAGAAACGCGCGTTCCATGTTACACGCTAGTCAGCGCGCCACACACTTGGTCATTACAAGCAACGTCCCTGATTAAAACATTTTAAATCCATCCAATGGCTTAGAACACTTCCAGCTCATCGCCGGAGCCAAAGGCTGGTTATCTTCTCCGATGACCCTGGTCGGACTGGTTCTTTCATCACCATAACATAAATGAAAAAGGAGGAAATGATCTGAAAGAAAAATGGCGTAGAGCATGAATGTGACCTCCATTTTAACTAACTCCACATATATAGAAAGATACGAGGAGTTAAATTTTGAGGTGTGTTAACGGAGTTACTTCGATTTGACCTCTAAGCAACTCAATCTTCTTGCCTATCTTGGTAGGACTTCAGACAACCAAAGATCGAAGAGAATTGATGAGGATTGAGTGAGAATCAAAGAGATGAAGTTTTCTGAAAAATACCTTCAATGTTGTGCAGAACTTGATGTTGCTTGCTTCAAACACGGTCTGATCACATTTGAGAAGTTTGCAGGAAATGATTAGCAAGGGTGCAAGGCTTTGGATCCTGGAGTTTTTAAATCTCCAATAGTTGAGATTCAAACTTAATTTTCAAATTTAAAATTCTCTGGTTTTCCTTTAGAATGAGAGGGTTTGAATTGGGGGGCAAAGCTGGCGCGTAAGGTGTGTTTGAATTGACCACAGAGGCCATGTATTTATAGAATGAGGGAGTGATATTTGTACACTTAAAATTTTGCCCAAATTTAGCAATGTGAATGGCACGAGCGCATGGGCATGTACAAGCCCATGAGGCAATGCATTAAGGTCCAAAATCAGTCATGTTGATGTCTGAATGAAGCTTGAATGGCAAGGCAATGTGAAATGAAGTTTGCACATTTGATTGCCTCCAATGATGCAGCTCTGTTAAAGCCATAAGCAGCCTTAGCAAACCTCATCCAAAATGCATGAACTTGGGTTCTTTAGAAAGCTTGGATCAAGGGGAACAAGTTTGATGTTGAATACTTTTTCATTTGGAGCTTGGATCATGGTGAATTTTGAGGTGTAAGTTTGGAAATTTCGACATGTTGAAAATTTTCCTAAGCGTAAAGTCATATATCTCAATATTCCATCTTACTTGACTTTTTATGTGAGCTTCAAATGAGAGAAGTATATTAACCAAAGTTGTAGCTATTTCAAATACCTTCAAAATTGTCACCAATTTCATGTCATTTGGATTTATAATGATAGAGTTATGCATTTTTGAAGTTTGGAAAAATCACTTGTTCAATGGTATAGGTAAAAAATGACCCATAATGTATCCTCATATCACATGCTCATAAAAGTTGAATTTGCTTCCACTAAAAACATAAAAGCTGAAGTAGACATCTTGAATTTGATTGTGAAACTTGGAAATCTTTCATCTCATAAATATTGAGCAACTTATGGCCTTGGGAAGTTGACTTTAGAATTAGGGTTTGGACAAAATGACCTATAATGTTTCCACATAGAAAATGATTTTCCAAGCAAAACTAGCTCTAGGTATCAATATTAAAGTTGTTTGAAATGTCAGTTAGAGTAACGTTTCTCTTGGCATCATTTTCATATGATGCAACTAGTAAGAGATAGAGTCTAGGGAGACCCGGTTTTGATATGATGAATTCATCTGGCCAACCACTATCAACAAACTTGATATCCTTCAATTCACTTGACTTTCTTGGATCATGGTAGATCATATATGCATAAGATGATGAATTTTGAAGTTTCCCTTGAGAAATTTGATCAATTGGTGAGATAGATTGTTGGAGAAGTTACTTAAGATACATAGTCAAACTAGGGTTTCCAAGGAAAATCACCCTCAAACTCTTGAAGAAAACTTGATCAATATGACATGTAGAGATCAATGGAACTCATATATGATGCTCATAACCATTCCTGGATCAATTCATGGTTGTGCTCTTTGTCATGAGGGTCTCAAACCCTAGATATGAACTTGATAGATCAATGGTGATCATCCCCTACCTACAAAAGAGTTAGGCAACTACAAAGACATATTTTTGGTATTTTGGTTAGTAAAATGATAAAATACAAGTATGGTACAATAAGATGGTGCTTAGTGATCTCTCCCAAAACAAACCCAATGAAAGAGGGGTAAGGAGGATGCCAAGGTATGATCCCATTGCTAATGCATATGATGAAATTTCATGAGGGATCTTAGGGTCAAAATTGGGGTCTTACAGGGGTACTCAATCTACTGGGATAAATTTTTTGTTTTATGTCTCTAACTTTTTCCTGGATCGCCTTTTCGGGTTTTCAATCCACTGAGATGCTCATTTTTTCCTAAGCCTCCCTTTTGGGTTTTCAACTTAGCGAGTTGGTCTTTTCTTTTTTAGGCGAAGTATTTCTTGACTGCATCACCATTCACAGGATGTGTGAACTCTTCACCATCCATAGTTGTAAGAATTAATGCACCACCTGAGAAGGTTCTCGTAATAACATATATGCCTTGATAATTAGGAGTCCATTTGCGCCTAATATCAGGTTTGAAAGATAGAACCTTCTCTGAGCACACGAGGCTTGACCTTCTTATCAAATGTTTCTTCATTCTCTGCTAATATAACTGACCATGACACATGGCAGTTATTCTCTTCTCTTCAATCAAATTCAACTGATTATATCTAGTCTGACACCATTCAGCTTCTGTCAACTTGGCATCCATCAAGACACACAAGGATGGAATATCAACCTCCACGGGGAGCACAACTTCCATGCCATAAACAAGAGAGAAAGAGGTTGCCCCTGTTGAAGTGACGATGGATGTACGGTACCCATGCAAAAAAAATGGTTGCATCTCATGCCAATCTTTGTATGTTACAACCATCTTTTGATTAATCTTATTAATGTTCTTGTTTGCAGCTTCAACAATCCCATTCATCTTAGGTCTATAGGGAGAAGAATTATGATGTGCAATCTTGAAGTCCTTGCAAAGAGCTTCCACCATATTATTGTTCAAGTTCAATCCATTATTAGTAATGATCCTACTTGGCACACCATAACGACGTATAATCTGATTCTTGATAAACCTTACAACAACTTGTTTGGTCATATTCGCAGACCAAAATGAGACGATATACGTTCGAAGCTTTCGGCTCAATCATGCCAATCATATCAATTCCTCACATAGAGAAGCGCCATGGGGAGGAAGTGACGTTCAACAATGTCCGAGGAACATGAATCTTATCTGCATAAATTTGAAACTTTGGCACTTCTTCATAAACTTGCAACAGTCAGATTCCATTGTCAGCCAATAGTAACCTACTCTCAACATCTTCTTAGCCATAGAATGTCTGTAGGAATGAGTACCAAATGAACCTTCACGGACTTCAGTCATCAATAGGTCTGTTTCGTTTCTATCCACACATGTTAGTACCTTAAGATTGGCATTAATTTTGTAAAACAAATAATGTAATCACCTCTGTTGTTTTAATATGTGTGGTTGAAGAAGTTCAACATCTGGACCAACATGTCATGTAAGATGTCACGACATCGGGACTAGGACATCTCACATGTGTATAAAACTGAATCAAAAGATTTGGTGAATATATTTGGTGAATATACAGTTTCCAAATATGGAGATCTTTTAGGAAATACAAGATTGAAGACTTTGATTGTAGCAGAAGAATTCTGCCAGCTCTGTAACAGCAAAGGAAAAGTTTGCTGCGATTTCTAAAGGCCCAAATCCAGTTGGGTGGTTAGGTTATAAATAACAGATTGTAACCTAGGTTTTGTAAGCCTCAAAACAATGTAGAATTAGAGGTGTGTGTGAGGTAAACCTCCCAACCTGTGGGAAGGTTACCAGGTGTTTCTCAGTGCTTGAAAGCATGAGATTGTTTATAACTCAAAGCTTGTAGGCAAGAGTGGTTATGATCTTGAACGAAGCTGTGAAGCAAGTTCATGTTGTTTAAACATTACATTGTAATTGTAGTGATAGGAATGGAAACTGGAGGTTTCTATCTAGGAGTTCCTAGGTATAGATTGCATTGGGTAGGGATTAAGTGAAGAGTTGTAAATGGGGGAGTTTAACTCTGAATTAATACTGCTAATAGTGGATCTTCTTCTTGGCTTGGTATGCCCCCAGAGTAGGTAATGTTGTACCGAACTGGGTTAACAATTACTGGTGTTTTTACCTTCTGCACACTATATTTTGTCTGTTATAACTCAGTCTATTTTTAGTCTGTTTATGAAGGGAATAACAGACCTGACACATAGCCTGCAGTCTGAATGCAAAACAGAATGTTATGACATTCATCATTGACTGCTTATACTGATGTATAGACTGGTTGGTCTGTTACAGTTCAATCATCTATAATGTTGGAATAGGTGATGTTCAAATCAATGTTGAGTCATCATGCTGATAATTGGGCAGGATCAATAAACATAAGTGTTATGTTTGATATCTACTGTGTCTTTGTACTAGATGGACAAAATTGGATGTTCTTCTGTCCATGGTGGTATTGTAGCAGATGTCGTGACATCTGTGAATGTGTGCATATTAGTACTGGGTTTTAATTTTTATAACTGTCTTGCTGTATTAGTAACAATGTTGGATCAGATGTCATGACTTCGTGTAGAACATCTGAACTCTGACTATACCAGAATTTCAATTGGTATCAGAGCAGGCATCCTGTTCTGGTTCTGAATGAGATCCATGGGTGATACTTTCTGGTATCTTGCAAGGAGTTATGTCAGTACTGATGTTGGAACCTTTGGAAGGTTCTGTGATCCCCCTGAATGGTCCCTTGAAGTAGATGGTTGGACTCTTCATGACAGGAACTGTGTGTACCTGTCTCTGGAGGTTGGCAATTGGCCTTTGTGTGGAACAGCTGTGCTAGTATTGAAACATATTCAAACTTGGTATGTTCTTGGAGGCTGATTTGGTGAAGTGTGTGGTCATAAGTTGAGTTGTATTATGATTTCCGCTGCATAATACCTGGCAAAACTCAAACTCTGATGAAGTTTCCCCTCATGTCGATGAAAGGCTGTTGTATTCAAGATTTCATCATAATCTACTGAAGATGTCAAAGATACTTGAGTCTCCTCAAGTCCACTCATCATGACGTTCTCACTTCAGGATGGTAAGAATCACCTGATCACTGATTCTTTTACTCTCTTGGGTAGTGTATATGAAGACCTTGAAGATTTTCAAGGAGGGTTTGTTCCAAGGAGGTGGAACTAATGTTCTATGTGATGTTAGAACCTGTTGCTCAATAAGTACGCAGCTACTGGTTGAAGAGCAGATGTTTTTAGGTGTCAAACAAAGGGATACTTTTGTTTCGAACCTACTTCTGACCTAGAAGAGGAGACATATGTGTGTGCTAAGTTGACAGGGGTAGGGTCCACTGTATGTGTCACTACGCCAAAAACTGGAATAGACAGCGCCCCTTAGAGGGCGCTTTATTACAAAAGCGCACTCTAAAGTGAAGAGAAAAAATAAGGAGCATACTACTAGAATAGACAGCGCACTTTAGAGGGCGCTTTTGTAACAAAGCGCACTCTAAAGTGAAGCGAAAAAATAATGAGGAAATGGAGGGACACCAATAGAGGACGCTTTATTGAAAGCGCCCTCTAAAGGTAACCATAGAGGGCGCTTTTAAAAAAGCGCTCTCTATGTCCATGTACATTTCCAGTTTAGAAGGCGCTTATGGAAAGCCTTAGAGAGCGCTTTTAGAAGCGCCCTCTTAGGCCCCCTTTAGAGGGCGCTTTTATAACAAAGCGCCCTCTAAAGTGAAGCCAAATAAAAAATAATGAGGAAATGGATGGACACCAATAGAGGGCGCTTTAATGAAAGCGCCCTCTAAGGTTACCCTTAGAGGGCGCTTTTTAAAAAGCGCTCTCTAAGTCCATGTACATTTCCAGTTTAGAAGGCGCTTTTGGAAAGCTTTAGAGAGCGCTTTCAAAAGCGCCCTCTTAGGCCCCCTTTAGAGGGTGCTTTTTTTACAAAAGCGCCCTCTAAGGTCCCCTTTAGTAAACATTAAAATTATAACATATACTGCATGTCTCTTTATTTTCCCTCTCTACAAGCTATTTCGTTTACGTAACGGGGTTTTCTCTCTACTGCGATTACTCTCTACTGCGATTACTCTCGTCCTCCGTTCGTTCTCCCTCCCTCACTGTCGTCGTCGCCGTCGCCTTTTTCTGTTGCTGCGTTCACGTTCACTGAGTTATCTGCGTCCACCGTCACTGTTCACTTTCTTCTCCATCGTTACCGTCACCTTGAAGGTATTTCTCTTCTCCATCGTTACCGTTCACTTTCTTCATGTGTTTGATTAGGGCATTTTCTAAACTTAGTTTTACATTTTGTGCATTATGTTGATTAATGTTGTTTAGGGCAAACTGAGTTTTTTATTTCTGATTGAAAACTGATATCATTTGAAGTGTGTTTGAGCTTGTGCTTGGAAGTTTGATGATTATGGATGCAAGTTTGTTCATGTTCCAAACACCATAAGTTTGCATCGGTCTTTTGTATGCAGTAGGTGTGTGTGAGTTTGTATTCAATAATGATAAAAAAAAAGAGTTTAGATTGTTGTAACATGAGAGAAATGGAAGGTATATGAATGTGTTTTTTGTGTAGCTTCACGAATATGGTCATTGTCTTACTTGGGTCTTATTGAATCATTTCTATATTACAGATAAAATGGCTAACCAAGACGATACCCATGACGCGAATGGATCACGTAACAATGTTGAAAAAGAAATCAAACGAGGATTGACTGTTATGAAGTCAATCATTCGTGCAAGAGACAAGGGTGTAAAATTTGAAGTACATTGGAGTGCTGAAGACCAACTAATTGAGCCTAACGGTTCAATGTTGGCAAGTTACATTGGTTTCCTTGTTCGACAACATATTCCGATTACATGTGATAATTGGAGAAGTCCGGAATTGAAGGTTGGCAAAGAAAAAATATGGTTCGAGATACAGGTACTTACCATATATTGTTATATATTTTTTTTGTTGACTATTTGTTGACCATATATTGTTATAATATTACTTATAATAACACACTCCATGTGTATGTTTTTTAGAGATCCTTTCACATCGATGAAAGCCGGCAAAAATATTGTATTCAATTGGCCGGAAAAAGACTCCGAGGATTTCGATCCTTTTTGTCCAACAAATTTCTCAAGGATGAGGAAGGAAAATTTGTTGAAGCAGAACGGCCAATGAAGTATGCCGAGATTATTTCAGCCGATGAATGGAATAACTTTGTCGCCAAAAGAAGAAACGAAAAATTCCATGTAATGTCTATTAATTATGGTATTATACAATTGTTAAGTTACTTGGTTCTAATATGCCTTAAACTTTTTTATCCAGGAAGTAAGCGACAAAAATCGGAAAAGGGCATCAAAACCCGCGTATCCGTACAAAAAAGGGCGTACGGGATATGCACGGTTACAACAAAGAATTGTGAGTATATTCAAATGCTATGAGCTTATACATTGTCACAATATGTTATAATTGATGATCTTATAATCTAATTCAATGTGTAGCTAGCCGAGGAGAAAAGTGACGCAACATCTCTTCCGGAGCACGTATTATGGAAGGCTGCTCGGGTTGGGAAGGATGGGGCTGTCGTTGAAGCGGTCCAAAATGTTTATGACGAATGTGTAAGTATATGTAATATTATTTCTTTAATTATATCGAAAATTGTGTTAGACATATAATTCATTTTTAATCTCCTCTAATAATATTTCAGGAGACTTTATCCCAAACCTTACCTTCAACCGAGGTCCAGGATTGCAGGAGCGTACTTAGTCGAGTACTAAATGTTCCTGAGTATTCCGGTCGTGTGAGGGGTAAGGGTTTTGGTGTGACTCCGTCGTCATTTTATAAAAAACCAAAAACAAAAAGTCCTACCAACAAAGAGGTGATGAAGACCTTGGCGGAGTTAAGGGCACAAGTACTCCAACTGCAAAACGAGAATGCAAGGTATAGAGAGGAAAGGTGCGCTTCCGAGGCAAAAGATACTAGTGACCGAGCTAGTATCAATTGTCAACCGAAATTTCCCGAGGTAATTATATATGTTATTATGAAATTAAAATAGCACTTTTTTACTTGACACATATACATGTTAACAATAACATTTATTATTGGTTTAGGGCATTTCACCTTGTCAGCTATATCTATCGTCACCAACTTATCGCATAGTTGGCAAGGGAAAAGTGCACAATACTTCGGGTGAATTACTTCACCATAATCCCCTCCCGGTGGGATATATGAAAGTTTCAGTTGACCTTGTATTAGATACGGACGCCCTTCTACCATTACCTGACGTTGTTTCAGAGACAACGTTGATGCGAGATGCAGTCGGATCCTTTGTTGGTTGACCGTCAGATCTAATTTTCCCCGATGCCGAGGTATATATGTTCTAAATGATTATGAATATTTAGTATTCACATTTCAATTCAGCTACAATTATGATATTTAATCAATCCTTATTACATGGAAATGTTAGACTCCTACAAGACCCACACATAAAGCTGGTAAAGGGATTTCAAGACGCATCGAGTCGGTTGCATCTCAAAAAGAGGTACAAATATATATACCCATTTAATTATATACGCAACGATTATGTTGCATCACAAAAAGTCATGATTTATTTTATATGAATTTTTAGGTTCCCGGTCGAAAGTTGAAAAGCGCTGGTAAGGATATTCCAACGACGTCCGGGACAAAATCTCAAATTATGATGCGTCTTGAGAAAATGGTGGAAGAGTCCGATATTATGCACGGGGCCATTCGTAGTATAGATTTTGATGAAGATGTTTTCGGAATTGCTCATTTCGAAATAATTGCAAAGGAGGACATGCAACAACTTTTTGAACACGACGAATTGGGCATCGCTGTCATTCATACATACATATGGTACTCCGATCAATCTATAATTTACTTAGTTGAACAATTTATTTACACATTTCAATGAGTAGTCTTATGTTTATTATGTTTCTATTTAAGGTATATGTATGTAACATTGATGCGGGGAACTGAATTGTGTAACCGTTTCAATTTTATTGTTGCTTCCCGTATCAACGCAACGTTAATAACGAAAAATCCAACATCCGTAAAGAATGATCTAGTCGATAGATTCATGGCGCCCGGCGATAATACTACACCCAGTTTGTATTTTTTACCGTTTAATTCTGGCAACGGGTTAGATTTTCTTTCTAATAAATTCATTCTAATCTATGTATATCTTTTACGTAGAAAATTTTCATTCATCTAAATTTTTGTTTTATTTTACAGTGGTCATTGGGTGTTGGTTGCTATGGATCTTTCGAGACTCATAGTGTATTATCTGGATTCGTTATCGGGTGATTGGAGTAAATATCCGAGTATGAAGAAGACGGTTGACGCGTAAGTGAAATTCCCCTAAATATTCGTGTGTATTTGTATATTTAATTATGTCTGTCAGATTGATCTCAATATACGTTTTTGTTCTTGTTAGGGCAATACTAAAATTTAGATCGAAAAAGAATTATCGTAATAGGAAGGACATTACCTGGGTCAGAGTTGAGGTATATATTAAGTATCTTACTTTTGCTTAATTATAATAGTGTTTATTTTTTTCTTATAATAGTGTTTGTAAGAAATTAACTATATATATATTGTTTGTTTTTCTTTGTAGTGTCCTCAGCAAAATAATTCGGTCGATTGCGGATTTTTTGTATTGAGATTTATGAGAGATATCATTGTGTTGAATCGTATAGACATCCCAAAAATGGTATGGAATAATAACTTAGGGTTTATTTTAATATTATCGGATATTTCATCTAATTTGTTACTAAATCTTGAATATGTTTTATTCTCTTAATTGTAGTACTTTGACGAATACAAATCTTACTCAAGAGCTCATTTGGATGAAATGAAGGATGAATTGTGTCAATTCATTATTGATCAAAGAATCATATAGCTAGGTTGTATATTGTTGTACATATATGTATGGAATGTTGTTGTTGTATGTTGTTGTTGTATATATGTTGTATATTGTTGTTGTACTTGTTTTACTAAATCATGAATATGTTGTTGTATATTGTTGATCAAAGAATCATATATTAATGTTGTATATATGGAGGATTAATGTTGTATATAAATGGATTCATGTTGTATATATCAATGGATTAATGGTGTATAACATTGGATTAAAGGATGAAATCAATATGAATTTTACACTTTTGCAGCATGCGAACAGGTTCCCAATTAAATACCCACTGCTTTTCAAACAAATTTTTTTAAAATAACTAACACTTTAGAGGGCGCTTTCTGCAGGAAGCGCCCTCTAAACACTTTACATTGACAACTTTAGAGGGCGCTTTGTCCAGAAAGCGCCCTCTAAGGTGGCTTTACATTGACAACTTTAGAGGGCGCTTTATCCAGAAAGCGCCCTCTAAGGTGGCTCTCTAAGGTGGCTTTACATGACAACTTTAGAGGGCGCTTTATCCAGAAAACGCCCTCTAAAGTGGCCCTTTATGGGCCACTTTAGATAGCGCTTTTTTATGAAAGCGCACTAGAATGTGGCCCTTAAAGGGCCACTTTAGACAGCGCTTTCTCCAGGAAAACAAAGCGCTGTCTTTACCTATGCCAGCGCCACTTTAGAGGGCGCTTAAAAGCGCTGTTATAGGCCAAAATAAGCGCCCTCTTTTCCCTTATTTGGCGTAGTGTGTGCTCGAGAAGGTCACTTTTAAACGTCTGATCTCTAGAAGTGAAGCTGGTTGAGAGGTGACATGGTGCAATTTCCTGCTGTCTGTCTTATTTATCAGGATTGGATAGTTGTTCCCTGGAGTACTATGTTGTGTTGGAAGACAAGTCCCCTGGATGTTAGGAGTCAATACTGGGGTAACCTGATTGATATTTCATTTGAGAGGATTGGGACCATGAATCTAGTTATTCAAACACCAGGCTCAGAAGTGACAGTTCTTTCAAGGAGTGAGAATATGAAGATTCAGAGATTGGTTGAGGTAGTATGCTCTGGCAATGCATAGCTACCATTGACGGGTGTTGTTTTCTTTCACCAGTACTTATGGTCAGCTGGAGTCTAATTGGTGTGATTGGAGTATGTATATGTATAACTCTTAGAGTTGATTGCCACCGATAGGGGTGTGTACAATGCATGGATATTGGTGTGAAGTTTCCATGATTGTTAATTTGAGGGGGAGTTTTGGTTAACCTCCTCACGTTTGGTTAGCCTAGGGTCTGGTTGGCTGTTGACCTGTGTCACATGGGTTCTGGTTGTTGGGTGACACATTTGCAAGGTAGGATTCATCCCTCTTATTCCTAAGGGTGAATTTAATCTGGAAAGATTCTCAAAACTGTTGAGGTGCTTGCCAGCAGAAGATGTTGACACAAGAAGAGTATTTTCAAAGTATTCTTATGGTGGAAGTATCTGAAAGGAAAATTGGGAAAGGATTTAAGATCAATGTCTACTTGTGCCAAGTACAAGTATTTAATTGATTATCCTTGGAACTCAAGAAAACTGATGTTTTTTTTAAAAGATGTTGGAACATCTTGTCTTCAAGACCCTGTGCAAAATCACAGGAAGGATAGTACATTGGTTTATGATCTATCACTTTGGTGGCAGCAAAATCATATGATCTCTGAAAAGGTTTCCTGGCAAGAAACATGTTCAGCCTTGGTGTGTACAAGAAGAAGAAAACATCATAGTCCTGATGGTGGTTACTTGGATCAGTTCACTTCTGATCTAGGTAAGGAAGGGCATTAGCTAATGCACACTGTGGAGTCAAGAACAAGTGGCAGCGGTCTTGACATCATGGAAACAACTTTGCTTTAGGAAGTGGAATCCTTGGTATAGTTGAAGGGATAGTTTCTAACTGGTCCTTCTGAAGACTAATGCATCAGAGTGTCTGATGTCTTTGGAGAAGAAGCAGGGATTCATCAAGGTGTGAGCTTGGATGATTTAACTGCAAACCTGCAGGATGGAGGATGTTTACTCAAACTTTGTTCCACAATCAAGTCTATGAGAACATTGAACTCTTGTTCTCTGAAGGGAGGAAGTTCTTTCAAGTGGCAGAAGAAGGAGCTGAATTCAACAGCTAGATGTTAAAACACAATGTTGTGACATTTGGTTCAACATCAGAATCTTAGTTGGTGAAGTGGCACATGAACTTGAGATAGAAGGGTCTACAGGGTTGTAGATTGGATACTTCAAAAAGATCGTTCTCGTTGCAGTTCTTTGGAGTTGCTGGATGGAGAGGATGTTACATGTTCATGTCTTGGAAAATCTAAGTTTTGTTCAACATGTAGCTTGAAGTTCAAGTCTCACTTGGAAGGTCAGAATATTTCTGGGAGAAGTCTGATAAACGTGGAGAGGTCAAAGAATGGCATTTGACTTTTTCATATGAGGATTCATGAAGGAGGTAATAAACCAGTGGCATTTGGTCTATCTCAGAAGTGAGTTCGAAGAATCAAGACAATCAACTTATGGCAGTGGATTATTCTTGAGGAAGGTCTGAGACAAATTACCTTGAGCAGAAAAGGAATAAGTTGAAGACAAAAGGAGGTGTTTTCTATTCATCTCTTGGAGCTTGTGGAAGGAGTTCTGAGCTATCTATGGAAGATTATCTCTTGTAATGGGATGAGAATGCATATGTCCCAATTTTTGTCTGGATCAAGCTTGTGATTCAGTGATATCTGAAGAATATCAGATGGTGTTATGTTGAGAAGTGGTTTTCTATTCTGGTTAGAAGAGAGATAGTCACAGGGTGTGGATGTGTTCAGCCAAGAGGGTTGAACAGGGAGTGTGCTCTTGAAGACATGAAGATGCGTCTTATGTTTTCCATTCATCAAGTGGTCTGGGTTCACTTTGAATCAGGAAGTTAGTGAAGGTCCAACCTTGGGGTGTTGGATATGTTCTCCATGTTTCAAGAGGAGAGTTGGGTGTTCATGACAGGGGGAGTTCTGTCTTTTCACTGCAAGTAATCATCAAGCTTGTGGTCTATGTGTTCTTAAATAACTAGGTATGGAACCTTGTTAGTTAGTGGGATGTTGTGGTGTGTGTCAAGGCTGAGTGAGCCGAAGAATGTTTGACCGAATGTCATGACATTGCCTTGGACAATATTGTTAATTCTTTCTGAAACTCACAGTCATAAGGAAATATGGATGGGGTGTGTCTCATTATGTTATATTAGAATGAGCCTGTGTATTACAGGTGTGAGGAACAGGTGTTGCGGTTTCTGTTATTTGATGTATGCACAGATTTAGGGGGAGGAAAAGTACCCTTGTGCATGTGTGTATTACTAGTAGCCATAGCTAGTAATTATTATATTTCTACTGCTGATTAAACTACTGTCAAGTTGTTTAAATACTAGTAGTTGTCCTTGTGAACAAAAAGGATAGAGTATTCACAAGATGTCATAAGTGATGTCTTAACATAAGATATCCTTTGTTCCTGCTGGAAGTTATATAAGGATATGTGAATGTGTGGTGCTAGATGTCAAGCCACCACTGGAGGTGAGAAAGTGGTTTAGGAAATGGTGATAGGGAGAATACATGAAGAATGCAGACAAAAGCAGTGTCAAATGTTAAGACATAGCTTGCAACGTGTCTAACAGCATTTATGGAATAGTCTTGGAACTGTTGTTTCTGGAAAGAAACAGTCAAGAGCTATAGAAGGTATTCAAAGATAGTCCGGGATATTGGTGGTGATTCTCTGACATATTCTCAGCAAATATTTATGGATCTTGACCAAGCATTTACTCCTACCGTTAATTCCTAAGCATGGTCTGGCCTATTTAAAGGAAGTATCAGCACTCCTCTTCTCACAAGAGCGACATTTCATTCTCTCTAAACCATGGGGTTTGTTAAGATCTGGGCATTCTTCTCCTGGATCTGGTTTTGTGAAGGTGTCACTTATAAATGTTTAGCTAAAAAGGGGGAGAGAAACATTATCCCGAGGATGCACCAGAAGCAAGCAATATCTGGTGGCAAGGAGAAGATGGATTCAAACACAAAAGTCACTAACTAGGTATATCAGTTGTGTCTTGTGATCTGAGTTAAGAAGACAGTTGTGTCTTGTGATCTGAGTTACATTATCTATGTACTCAGCATTATATATTCTTCAGGAAGCCCTACTGTTGAGAGGAAGGGCTGTGATGGAGCTGAGCCTTGTACATCTTCTTCCTCATGTACACCAACAGTGGTGGTGGTAATGGGGCTGTCATTGACAAAGAGGAAGTACAGACCCATATTGGGTTATTTGTTTTAGCTAAAATTTGCCAAAGGGGGAGATTGTTAGTACCTTAAGATTGGCATTAATTTTGTAAAACAAATAATGTAATCACCTTTGTTGTTTTAATATGTTGGGTTGAAGAAGTTCAACATCTGGACCAACATGTCATGTAAGATGTCACGACATCGGGACTGTGACATCTCACATGTGTATAAAACTGAATCAGTTAATTCTGGTTTGTTATAAATGATTAATTAGGATATCTGGTGAATATCCTAACTCCTATGTGGAGATCTTGAAGATTCAATCAGAAGATTTGGTGAATATACAGTTTCCAAATATGGAGATCTTATAGGAAATAAAAGATTGAAGACCTTGATTGTAGCAGAAGAATTCTGCCAGCTCTGTAACAACAAAAGAAAAGTTTGGTTCGATTTCTGAAGGCCCAAATCCAGTTGGGTGGTTAGGTTATAATAGCAGATTGTAACCTAGGTTTTGTAAGCCTCAAAACAATGTAGAATTAGAGGTGTGTGTGAGGTAAACCTCCCAACCTGTGGGAAGGTTACCAGGTGTTTCTCAGTGCTTGAAAGCATGAGATTGTTTGTAACTCAAAGCCTGTAGGCAAGACTGGTTATGGTCTTGAACGAAGATGTGAAGTAAGTTCATGTTGTTTAAACATTACATTGTAATTGTAGTGATAGGAATGGAAACTGGAGGTTTCTATCTAGGAGTTCCTAGGTATAGATTGCATTGGGTAGGGATTAAGTGAAGAGTTGTAAACCGGGGAGTTTAACTCTGAATTAATACTGCTAATAGTGGATCTTCTTCCTGGCTTGGTATGCCCCCAGAGTAGGTAATGTTGTACCGAACTGGGTTAACAATTACTGGTGTTTTTACCTTCTGCACACTATATTTTGTCTGTTATAACTCAGTCTGTTTTTAGTCTGTTTATGAAGGGAATAACAAACTTGACACATAGCCTGCAGTCTGAATGCAAAACAGAATGTTATGACATTCATCATTGACTGCTTATACTGATGTATAGACTGGTTGGTCTGTTACAATTCAATCATCTGTAATGTTGGAAAAGGTGATGTTCAAATCAATGTTAAGACATCATGCTGATAACTGGGCAGGATCATTAACATAAGTGTTATGTTTGATCTCTACTGTGTCTTTGTACTAGATGGACAAAATTGGATGTTCTTCTGTCCATGGTGGTATAGTAGCAGATGTCGTGACATCTGTGAATGTGTGCATATTAGTACTGGGTTTTAATTTTTATAATTGTCTTGCTGCATTAGTAACAATGTTCGATCAGATGTCATGACTTCGTGTATAACATCTGAACTCTGACTATACCAGAATTTCAACGCATATGAGCAGAACCATATCAAAATTTCTCTTATAAAGCACATCACCATTCATGTAGAAGTTGCCAGCTAATCTTCTCCAAGTCTTCTTATCTTTCAAAGATGCCCCAGGAGGGTAAATCTGACTTTGGAGGAAACATTTGATATCATAATACCATGTTTTTTCATATTTGACTTCTTCAACAACAAATACATGAGTTGGCCTATCAAGACGCATCATATTCAAATTGGGAACTTCATTCCAAAATTTCACCATAATCATTGAAGCCAAGGTTGCGAGAGCATCTTCCATCCGAATTTCATCTCAAGGGATATGATGAAAATCAACCTTTGTAAAGAAAGTTGAAATCCTCCTCGCATAATCTCTATATGGTATCAAATTGGGTTAATTCGTCTCCCATTCACCTTTGGTCTGATTCACAAGCAAAGTTGAATCTCCATAGACGTCAAGATATTTAATTCTGAGATCAATGGACTCTTCATGCCCCATAATGCAAGCTTCATACTCAACCATATTGTTTGTACACTTAAAGCTGAATCTAGCTGTAAACAGAAAATGAGTGCCCTGAGGAGTATTAATAACTTCCCCAATTCCATTACCGTACGAATTAACAACTCCATCAAATACCATGCCCCAACGGGAACCAGGTTCTGGCCCTTCATCAAGCAATGGTTCATCACAATCTTTCATCTTTAAGTTTAAAATCTCTTCGTCAGGAAAATCATATTGCACTGACTGATAATCTTCAATAGGTTGGTGAGCCAAATGGTCAGCCAAGACGCTACCTTTAATAACTTTCTAAGATTGATATTCAATATCATACTCTGATAATAACATCTACCAACGGGCGATCCTCCCAGTTAAAGCAGGCTTCTCAAAAATATACTTGATTGGATCCATCTTGGATATCATCCAGGTCGTATGAATCAACATATACTAGCGCAGATACTTAGCAGCCCAAGCCAATGCGTAACATGTTTTCTCGAGCATAGAATACTGAGTCTCACAATCGGTGAACTTCTTACTGAGGTAGTAAATTGCATATTCTTTCTTTCCAAACTCATCTTAATGACCAAGAACACATCCCATACTCTCCTCAAGCATAATTAAATACATGATCAAGGGTCTTCCTTCAATAGGCAGAGACAAAATCGGAGGCTCAAGCAGATACTCTTTGATACTATCAAAAGCTTTATGCATATTTTCGATTCAATCACAAGACTAATCTTTCCGAAGAAGCTTGAATATAGGTTCACATGTGGCAGTAATATGCGATATAAATCTCGAGATATAGTTCTAGCGGCCGAGAAAACCTCTTACTCGCTTCTCTGTTTTGGGCGCAAGCATTTCTTATATTTCTTTTACCTTGGCAGGATCGACTTCAATACCCTTCTCGCTGACAATGAAGCCCAACAACTTACCTGAACGAACTCCAAAAGTACACTTATTGGGATTCAAGCGGAGTTTATACTTCCTCAAATGCTGGAATAACTTCAACAAATGCTCATCATGTTCTTCTTCATCACTTTATTTAGCAATCATATCATCAACATAAACCTCAATCTCTTTATGCATCACTCTATAACAAAATGTTCCCCAGGGTGTAATGAATGTGGTATTCTCCATATCTTCATGTGCCATCTTGATTTGATTATAACCGGAAAATCCGTCCATAAATGAAAATACTTTGAATTTAGTTATATTGTCTACCAACATATCAATATGTGGCAGAGGAAAATCATCTTTCCGACTGACTTTATTCAAACATCTGTAATCGACACACATGCAGACTTTTCCATCCTTCTTTGGAATAGGCTGAATATTAGCCACCAATTGCGGATACTCGGAGGTAACAAGAAAACCTACATCAATTTGCTTTTGTACTTCCTCTTTGATTTTCACTGCCATATCGGGATGAGTTCTTCTCAACTTTTGCTTGACTGGAGGATATTCTGGCTTCAACGATAATCTATGCTCCACAATCTCAGAATTCAAACCAGACTTGTCTTGATAGGACCAAGCAAACACATCAGAATAATCTCGAAGAAGATCAATCAACCCCTTCTTAACTTCTGGACACTGTTGAGACCCAATCTTTACCTCCTACACATCATCCTCGGAACCCAAGTTGATTAGTTCAATATGCTCTTCGAACGGATGAATGGATTTCTCCTTGTGCTCAAACAAATGGGATAATTCATCAGATACTTCTTCATCATCATTCTCTTGCTCAACTTCAAACACAGGGAAATCAATGTCTGGAGAGGGAGTATGATCATTATATTCAATGGGTTTGAGAACCAACCTGCATAATGATTTGATATTTTGATTTTAGAGAAGTGGAGTGCAAACAAATATTATAGATGTGGATGAAAAAAGCAAAAAGTAAAAAGAAAACATCATAGATGTGGATGAATAAAATTATATTTCATTGATGATAATCAGGAAAATGCCGAACAATGTTCACTTCTCCCTTAGGCATAGGAGAAGGATTTTATTTCTTAAAATAAATGAAAACAAATTACTTAGAACGGTGCATAACAACAGGAACATCAACAACAACCCAGTTGTTGCAAGTCTGGCCATGCGTCACAAAGTTGGCGCAAGCTTCGTGTTCATCATTATCTTCAATAATTGTAGCTGAGTGTTGATCATTCTCATGAATGAACCCTCCACTATGGGAAATTGGTTGCATAACCTTGACATTGGCGTTGAATGGCCCTGGTTGAAATCCTAGCCCTACCTTGTTCTTGTTCTCGACGACTTCCACAACACGGCCCCACTTATCAATACTGCCAGCCTAAATATCTTGCGCATCTTTTAAAGAAGACATGTGTCCCCTTGCTTTCTTCAATTCATCAACAATGGACAATGCTTGGAACGGTGTTCCAACTTCTTCCTCAACATGAACGTAAGTGAAAGATGACAAATGGCTCACCAACAATGCCTTCTCTCCACCAATAACGACAAGTTTGTCGTTCTTCACAAATTTCAGCTTTTGGTGTAAAGTAGACGTCATATCTCCAACTTCATAAATCTAAGGCCTTCCTAACAAGCAGTTATAGGCCGGGTGGATATCCATTACCTGGAAAGTAATTTGGAAATCACTCGGACCTATCTTCATCGGAAGGTCCACTTCTCCAATGACATTTTTACGAGAACCGTCAAACAATTTAACAACCATGCCATTATACCTCATCGGGGCGCCTTGATAGAAGAGTCTTGACAGAGTTGACTTTGGCAACACATTCAACAATGATCTCGTATCAACCAAAACATTGGACAAAGAATCCTCCTTGAAATTCATCTAAATATGTAATGCCAAATTATTATTCTGGCATTCCTCAAGAAGTTCTTCGTCACAAAAGCTCAAATTGTAACAAGAAGTGATCTTGTCAAGAATGTGGTGAAACTGATCCACAATAACATTGTGTTCAACATAATCATGTTCCAACCTGTTCTGCAACGCTTCTCTATGTGCCTCAGAATTCATCAATAATGTCAACACAAAGATCTTTGATGGTGTTTAGAGCAACTACTCCACAATGCTCAATTCACTTATTTTGATCAATCGTAACACCTCATTATCATTGTTAGTCTTCAATTTGTTGGATTCACCAGACTGACACATTGGAGCACTAACTGGATCCACTCCAGGAACTTTTTCCTTCTTCCCTACAAAAACATCTTCCACACTCTTTTGCCTTCAATTCACTTATTTTGATCAATCGTAAAAACTGGACTGAACACACAACCGCTACGAGTCACCTTTGGTATGTCCACAATATTTACCATTGAGTCTGCAACTGGTATAGGAACCTCTTGACCATTTTCAATCATAGTGGCATTGTACTGGTATTGCACAACTTTATCGGATGTATAGGGGATATGGCATGCTAACTATATGACCAACAGCGATACCGATCTATTGAAATTATTTTTGCTGCTATCAAATTGAATAACTACCCACTTAGGGGTCTTGAATACTGGAACTATCACATTCACATCATCTCCCATATCCCTTAACTGCTGAACCTGGATAACATTATCATCCATCAACCTCTGGATATCTCTTTTGACAATCATACACCCACGAGTGTTCACACTGCGAATGACACAACCATCATGGTCATGTTCACAATCACTAATCAAACACAAAGTTCTATGAATTTCCACCAAAGATATGGAGATACACATTGCATCAAAAATTTGGAAACTCAATGGACAACCGTCCACCATGTTGACAGAAGCGATACCATGAGCACGAAATGGACTAGCTTTGACATTTGGAGCTATTTCCTCAAAGGACACCATACCACTCTTCACAAGCTTCTGAACTTCATACTTCAATGGGTAACATTTTTCAATATCATGACCAGGGGCTCCCTGGTGAAAATCACAGTGAAGATTAGGCTTGAACTACCATGGTAGTAGCTCAGGAATTTGCGGAGGATTTCTTGGTTGAATGAGATTTTTGAGTACCAAAGACAGGTACAATTCAGCATATGTCATAGGAATAGGGTCAAAAGAGACCTTATTCCTCTCAAAATTTTGCTGATGATTGTTGTTGTTGTAGTTGGTTCTTTGTTGCGGCTGTTGCTGATGTTGTTGTTGAATTGGAACTGATTGATTGTTGGAATTGTTAGAAAAAACTGGAATTACTGAAGATACTTGGTGTTGATGTTGATGAGATTGACAAATTTTCCTCACATGAGGCCTCCTCTGCCTCCTAGCCGACACTGCATTAGTCTCTCCTTCCTTCTTCTTAGAGAAAGTCCCACCATACTTCTTGCTACTTGACGCTTCATTGTTAGACAGACATCCTTCACAGAGTCCTTCCTATAATCTCATCCCCATATTTACCATTTCAATAAAATCATTGGGGTAACTTGCAATCATACGTTAATAATAAAATGAACTAAGTGTCTTCAGGAAAATCTTAGTCATCTCCTTTTCTTCCAAAGGCGGACTAATCTAAGCAGCAAGCTCTCCCCATCTCTGAGCATATTGTTTAAACGTCTCCTTATCCTTCTAAGACATATACCTAAACTGATCTCTATCTGGCGCAATATCAACGTTATACTTATAATGCTTGACAAAGGCCTCACCTAAGTCATTGAAAGTACGAATGCTAGAACTATCCAATCCCATATACCATCTCAAGGAAGCTCTTGTTAAATTGTCTAGGAAGTAGTGAATCAATAGCTGATCATTATCAGTTTGAGCAGACATCATTTTGGAATACATGACAAGATGGCTTAGCGGACAAGTATTCCCTTTGTACTCTTCAAAGTCCGAGACCTTGAATTTCACTGGGATTTTAACATTGGGAACCAAATTGAGTTCAACAACATTCTTGCCAAACAAGTCCTTTCCTCCTAGGGTTTTCAATTCCTTGCACAACTCAAGAAATTGATCCTTCATTTCATCCATATTCTCATACACGTCCAAGCCTTAAGACAGCTCAAAGTAGTAGATAGTTTCCTCAACACCAGGAAGAGTATGAATGATAGGAGGAGGTACTCACATGATAGGGTTAAATGTTGGCAGAGAGACAAAAGTGAGCGCATACCCCTCAGGCACAAAATATGGTGGCATTCCCCAGGGGAATCCAGTTGGCATAGTAGGAATGGATTGGCTAGCAGCAACAACAAGAACAGTTGATGAAAAAATCTTTGAGATACCAATCCTTCGAGGAGGAGGAGTTTTAGTAGATGGTGACGGCTGGTTTTGAGCAGCAATCACGGATTCCATCAGCGCTGTAAGTCTGACGATCTCATCCTTTAGCTCTCTATTTTCTTACTCTAAATGCTCCATTCTTCGCAGTCGATTAGCTCGAGTGTTATTATGGTAAGTCAGCTTGGCTGATACACATAAGAAGAATGGATAAGACCCTCTGGCGGAAGAGATTGGGTCTAGGGAACCCTAGTTTTGACCAGTTGACTTTCTCTAGTTAACCACCTTGAACCAACTTGTAAACTTGAACTTCTCTTGATCTTTGGGACTCATGCAAGATCATATTGTAGCGGGGTATTCGTTACCATTAGAGATATTGACTAAATCCAAGGTAAATCATACAAGTCGAGTCGCCACCGCACTTCTATTTATCCAAAGGAATGGTTAGAAAGCGAACAAAAACCTAAAAGTTTTATCGAATAAAAAACTAGTAAAAAAGAGTAAGAGATCTGGGTAAGGGGGTTGGTTATGCAATGGGAAGGTGTTAGGCACCCAAAACATCCTAGGTACTCCTAGGGAGCCCTTTTCACATTTGTTGTAAGGTTGTGATTTTGTAAAAAATTTGTTTGTGCAAACATGATTGAAGAGATGAGAAGAGAATATACAAGTTATTTACATTTTTTATGTTTGGATGGATAAACGCATTGCCTACGTACCATCTTTAAAAAAGATTAGGATCAAAACCTCGTAGTTCGGGGTAAAAATCTCAAAAAATGAGTTGGTGAATTGATTGGTCCAAAAGCCTTAAGGTCTTTTGCTATCCATGGGAGAAACTCAACCTAAAACCACAAATCCACCATGTGAGGATAGCTTCAACATGCTAGTGAGGGGTTAACCCTATAATAAGCATGGAAGACTCATTGTCCATCACTAAGGATATAGGTGAGTATTATATCTACCTCAAGGATAACTCAAACCTAATAGCTAATGGTTATGGAAAAGTTTTGATTAAGAAAATGGCCATTGAAACCACAAAAAGACATTATAATGGATTATATTTACCAATGAAAAGTATATGCAAAATATGGTCAAGGTTGATTTAGAGGTTCAGTTCAAAATAAGTATTAGAAAAGAAAGTTTGGAAATCAAAAGCATAAGGCTTAGGTTTCTAATGTTGAAAACAAGTGTTAGATGTTTGCACAAAAGTTTTGGCTTTGGTTAGAATGGAGGGAAGAAGAATAATGGATAGAGTCCTAAACATGCAAAGAGGTAAGGGACAAGAAGCAAAACCACAAATGGAGTTCCTCTCTTGAGATCATATTGATGATCCAAGTAGCTCCCATCCTTTGGAATAAGCAATCACACAAAACATAAACTCAAGCAATCAATCCAATGAACTCTTGGAAAGGCTCCTCAATGTATCTTGGATCTCTCTCTCTTAGGAGCTCATGGTAATGGTTCCTCAATTTAGCTCAAGTGGGAATCCCTAGCACAAAGAAACACACACATCAAAAGGTTCTATTTACAAATCAAAGAATGGACAAGAGGGAGTTTAGGATATGGTCCTTTCAATATTCATCTTCAAGCTTTAAGCATTCTAAAGGCATGAGGCCTAGTTGCTCTTTGACATTTAAGCATTCTAAAGGCATGAGGCCTAGTTGCTCTTCAAACACCATTAGCTTGGGTAAAGTCCTAAGATCTAAGTCCATTTTGTCCAATTCTTTACATTTGTTCACAACAAACAGACAAACACAAGCACAAAAGATATATATACAATTATATGATCAAGTGAGCAAAAGGAAAATGGCATTAACATAAACATGTGCTCAAATGAGCAAAGGAAAAAGCAAATGGATAATATGTACAAGAATAATAAATTGCCTAAATGTAAAGTGCACAAAGTAAATGTTAATGGTTAATGGTTAATGTTAGTAGTTAGTGTGCCATAAGGCAAATTTAGAGCTATGTTAAGCAATCGTAATTGGACTTATGTAGAAGTCACAACTATCTGAGGCCGGTCAATAATAATGTAGGCAACAACACAAGTTAGAAGTCTTGATTAGTGAACCAAGTTCCAACAACTTGCCATGCCAAAAGAAAAAAAAAAGAATTGATCTTGTATTGGTTTAAGTCTTTTGCATGATTTAGGAAGCAACCTATCCTTAATGCAAAGCCATTCACTTGATCATTTGATCAAGATGAATTAGATTTGAATCAAGGAAGATTAAACCTCCCTAATCAATGCTAACTTATCAACCTCTAACTCATTGATCAAAAAGAAAAAAGGAGAAGAAGAAGAAAGAGATGAATAATGGATTATGAAATGGAAAAATTAAAATGCATAAGGTGAAATAAAATGTACCAATCCATGTGTGTTGACCAAATGACATTGAAAGTCAAAGTCAAACAATGAGAAACCAGAAATGGGATGAAGATTGGAGGTCAAGAAATGAACAAAATATTTTTTGACATTTTTTAATATTTAAAATAAACTTGAATTAAAGTAATAAAGAAAGGTCAAACTTCAAAATCACTTCAAATCAACCTTGAAAGATCCAAGTGATTTATCCCAAGTTCAACAAGGTCAAACAAAGTTTGACCAAAAATTTCAGCATTTTTAAAAGTCTGAAACTATTTTTAATCAATTAAAAACTGAATAAAAATAACCTAATTGAACTAAAATCTCAAATAATTCTCAAATCCATTAAAAAATTGATGAGAATATTTTTCATAGATCCATCATCATTCAAATAGGTTAGGAAAATATTTTTGTATTTTTTGAATATCAAAAACTATTTAAAATGAATTAAAAATAACCAGAAAAGAGAAAATTCACAAAAAATATCAAATGACAAAATATAAAATATTAAAAATCAATTTTAGAAACTAGAATTTATTTGGAAAAGAATGCAATTAGTCCCATATTTTTTGGATTTAAAATGAAGAAGATATGAATTTTTGAAATGAAATGAAATTAAAATAATAAAATGGAAAATGAAATCAGAATTAAAAAAAAGCAAAAAGCGTGAGCCATTGGATGAAGATTCATTAATTGGCGTGGATCATCACACGGCCTAAAAGCGCGCGTTCACCATGCACCTTAGTCAACTGAAACACACCAAGCCTTTAAATAAGTCATAACAATGGACGCGTGTGATTGAATCTGGAAACTCACATGGACGGATCAAATTATATCTTGGAACCAGGCGGTGGCCAGCGCCACCGTCTTCTCCGGCCAACCTCCGGCCACATCCAAAATTTGCAGAACTTAAAATGGAAACCAAAATGAATGATGTAGGTATCATTCGAAAGCTGGGGTGATGTACATCACCCCTGTACCACTCAATTCTACTCTAGATCTCTATATTGAGAGAAATCAGAAGTGGAAATTATGTGGTGTTCATGTGAACTTCATGGATTTCAACAATTGAGCACTCAAGACAATTGCCTCTATGAAGAGGACTTCAGCCAACACAATATCCAAGCAAATAGATCAAGAAATAGTGAGTTTCGAAGAAAAAACCAGTTGGAGAGAACCTTTGAATTGTGGAGATCCGAGCTTGCTTACTTGCTTCCTTTGGCCAAACAGAAGTTCTATGGACTGAAGGATGAAGGTCTAGGAACTTTAGATCCAAAGTTTCAACCAGATTTAGTTGAATTTTAGATCTGAAAAATTTGAAGAAAAGTGAAATAGTTCCTTTGGTAATGGTTATGGATTCAGTTGTGCAGCATCTCAGGCGCCATTAGGTTGAATTTCAAGTGAAGCAACCAAGTGTATTTATAGTGGAAGCTGATGCAAAGAGGTGAAAAATTCATGTGTATGGCAAGAGGATATTCATTGCATGGGCTTGCATGATCATGTAGAAGGCCCAAACACAATGCCAAATGAAATCTGAAGTATAATTGAGCTGAAATGGACGTGTAGTTGGCAATGCATAGGCTTGTGTAATGAGTTCCAACATGTTATGCACAATTATGCCTAAAACTTCTCCTCTTCAAAAATGCCATTTGCCAAATCCAAACATGAGCATGTGAGTAATGGTTGGAAAGGTCTTGATGTAAGGAACAAATGTTATGTTGGGAAAAATCCATTTGAAGTGTGGAAATTAGTGAATTTTGAGTTTAAAGTGTAAGGTGCAAAACATGCAAGGGTGAGGTTTCAAAATTTGGCCAATGTTCAAGCCCCTCTGGTTTGATGATGCAAACCTCAAATGAAAAAACCTCCATCAAAAAAGTTGTAGATCTTTCCAAGACAATCAAAATGTACTTACATTTTGCATCATTTGGATTTTTGATGAAAGAGTTATGGGCACTTGAAGTTGGACTTTTTTTTCTTTCAATGCATTTGGTCCAAAGTGACCTATAATGTTTTGCATTATCACATGTATTTCCTTTTTGATTTTGAAATTTTTTTCAACATAACATTTGAATTAGACATCTTAATCTTTCCAATGAATTTGATCCCTCCTCAAAATCATAAAAAATGAATGAGTTATGCTCTTCGGAAGTTGATCCAAAATTAGGGTTTCAGTCAAAATGACCTATAATGTCTTGGAATGGATGATGACCTTAAAAGCTTCAAATCAATTTTTGATGAACATGAAAGTTGTTCAGATTGTCCTTAAGAACATTGTTTCGTTTGGGATCATCTACATTTGACTAACACATAAAAAGTTAGGTCTCTGTGCATTTCAAAATAGTCAGATGAATTGACTGATCAACTTCTCAAGTCCATGACTCATATCTTGATGAATTGATGATTGAGGACACTCAAATAAGTTCAAATATGCATGAAATGATGAATTAAATAACTTCCCTTGATTGTATTTGATCATGGGCTGAGGTTGCTTCAGGAGCAAGGCAATGTGGTACGCAGAGGAATTAAGGTTTCTTTGGGAAACAAACCTCAAACTCTTTGCATATTTGATGGATGAGAGCTTTGAGAACCATTACCATGCTTGCTTTCCTCTTATCTTAGCCATATCTTTGCACCAATGATTCTCCTTGAAGCTTTTGACCTTGTGATTGCTTCAAGCTATAAACAAAATGATAAATGAAGAACAATGGATCAATATATGATGTCTAGAACCATTGTGAACCATCTCTTAATTTGATCTCCTTGCACTGAGGGTCTCAAACCCTATTTGTGAGCTTGATGAGGCATAAGTGGATGCACACACTACCTACAAAAGAAACAAAGCTATACATACACATATTTTTGGTATTTTGGTTAGTGAACAAAGAAAAAGAAAGTATGATACAATCATAATGTGCTTGGTGATCTCTCCCAATGCAAACTCAAAGAATGAGGGGTAAGGAGGATGTCAAAGTGTGATCCCAAAGCCAATGCAAATGATGAGATAACATGAGGGATCTTAGGTTTAAAATTGGGGTCTTACAATACCCTGTAGAGGGCCTATACCCCCCTTTGGAGCCCATTTTTGTTAATTATCTTTTTGATCATATAGTTAATTGATGCTCTTGAATTTTTGTTAATTAGGCTAATTAGAGAATTTTAATTAGGATTTAACTTTATTAGAATTTTAGGAATAATTAAAATTAGAATTTTAATATGATTAGAATTAATTTTTTAGTTACAAAATTAGAGATAATTAGGATAATTGATTTTTAATTAGTTTTAATTTTAGAACAAATTTCCTAATTGATCACCCATGTAAATTGATTTTATTAACCTTAAGGTTTAGTTATAGAATATCATGTTCCCTTAGGTTAGAGCTTGCTTTAGATTAAATGATCATTTTTAATCATTGTTTTTCAAGTGATATTTGATGATTGATGATTTAATTTGATCCCAATATTGGTATGATCCCTTAGCTTAGGTCAGTTTGTACATAACTAACCATCAATCAACCCATTTGATTCAACTTTATCAAAAGAAATTTTGATTAACTAAATCCCTCAGTCTATTCAAGGGATCAAAAGTCTCTTGATACCTTGATAGGACTAGTTCCTGTAATGTTGTTTATCTCAAAGCCTCAAGTTAATACTTTCATGCAAGGCATCCCAGACTAATCAAGCAGTGGACTATGCAAAGCACATCAAAGGTTTTTCTTCATGAGCTTGTCAATCAAGATTTGAATTGGGTGACATGAGTTTTATGAAATAGAAAATGAATGAGAGTGGAGAATTCAATTAACTTATTCTGAATATCTTTGGGTACGGGACGAGTGACCCAGTTCCTCATCATATTCACCTTTATTCACAGACTTTAGCATAATTCGAATCAAATGATTGTCAAGTCTCACTTCACAAAGCAACAGTGCAACAGTGCAACAATCAGAAGCCTCTATCAGCAACTTATCAATCATGATTCAAGTTGTATGCCATGAGTCTTAAGTAATAAAGAATGATGAGAATGGAGCATTCCTATCCTTGTTTAGGGTATCCTTGGGTACGGGATGAATGACCCATTTGCTCAAGCTATTCGCCTTTGTTCATAGACTTCAGTGCAATTCAAATCGAATGGTTGAGAAAGTATTCATCATCACAAGGAGTAGCAAGGATCCTTCTTCAGAAACTTGAAAGTTATGATGAGAATCACATGACATGAGCCTTAAGTAGTAAAGAATGAATGAGAGTGGAGAATTCCATTAACTCATTCTGAATACCTTTGGGTACGGGACGAATGACCCAGTTGCTCATTGTATTCACCTTTACTCATAGACTTTAGTGTGGTTCATATCCAATGAATGTCAAGTTTTCCTCATTTTCCATTACCATTTCTCTTGCCTTACCAATCTCTTGTTGTCTTTGTTTCGGTCGTGGTAAGCCGAACTACGGAGCTCTGACATTCTTATTGCACAGTGAGAATACGTATGCATAAGGACTCACATTCTCTGTGAGCTACCCTATTTATTATTTCTCCATTCATCAACCAACACCATCCTTTTTGAGATCAAATACTCTATCTATTAAGATTCCATGCATTTCCTTTTAGGACGATTTAATCGGAGTCCATCTTGTGAACCAAGTGATGTTTGCTGTAACACCCCTCTAAATACCCCAAATATTTAATCAAAACAACATATATATATATCAGAGTAATTATGCCAGTTAAGGGTGTCACACAAACACTTCACACCATGTTCCAAATTATCCTGTCATGCTCATTTATTTAATCAAATAAACATTTACACAAGTCGCAGCGGAATAAAATCCAACATCAATACAAAACATGTAACACAATACATGTAAGCTTATTCAACAATCATCAATGAAAACAAGTAAAACATCCCGTCCCGATGTTACATCTATCAGAGCATGACCCACTAAGGAACTACACTAGACTCCAAGGACTAGCTTCTACTCAAACACTGCTCGTTACCTGAAAAATAGTTGTAAGGGTGAGTTCCTCAATCGATATAATAAGCATTATAAAATATCATGTAATGCTAAGTAAATTAACACATTAATCACCCTAATCGTATCATACATTCAGTAACGGCACATCAACTCAAATATCATATTCAATACCAACACAATTCACACAACACACGTATAATACTGGAATACATCCATTCATATTATACGCCATACATAATTTATGCAATGAGACTCCATGCATGCGGTACCGACTATTCGTGAACATATAGTTCAACTTCACCGACCAATCCAGGTACGGCTACCAAGCTCACTAGTCCCACTCATTTGAGACCTAGTGACTCCCATCACTAATTCCTCACGATGGGAATTAGCTACCACCCCAAGGGCCATGCTATGCACACTAATTCACCTAGCATGCAAACATCAACAACAGTCCAAAATGACTAACATCACTAATTCCTCACCATGTGAATTAGCTACCACCATAAAGGCCACAATATGCACGCTAATCACCTAGCAATGCAACATCAACAACAATTCAAGAATAGACATATGCTCACACTCTAAGCCATAAACAGTCTATTCACAATGCATACATAACTGATACATTCACAGCATTATGCATACCATTTCACATTATCAACACATTTTATCACAAAAGCATATTACATCATGCCAAACAACAATCACAGTATTAGCACACTCTACTAATACCTATACTACTCAAAACAACGGGAAATGATCCCTACTACATCATACATCAGCTAAGTTACATCACTCAGCCTAAACAACCAAAAACTGCACAACAACAGCTCAGAAAAACCACAAGTCTGCCCATACGCGTATTGCCTAGTCCCATACGCGTATGGCCCATTCCTCAGCCAAAACCCATACGCGTAAAACCATCCCATACGCGTATGCTACGCGTACCACATTCCCATACGCGTACCAACAGAGACCAAAACACATTCAAAACATCATCTTCCTCCTCCATACGCGTACTGCCTAGTGCCATACGCGTACCAGGCCATCTCATACGCGTATTGCCTAGTGCCATACGCGTATGACCAGAAACCAGAATTTCCAGATCTGCAATGGCTTTCTCTGCTACGAAACCTATCCAATTCAACCTTCCACAGTCCAATTTTTACTCAATAATCGTTCATATCATCTACCACAATTCATACCCTATTCAATTTCACAATTTCTAACACTTTTACATCTAATTCCTACGAATTCCCTTCGATTATAATCCAAATTCGTTCATCTCAACAGTTCACAACTTCAGCATAATTATTCCAATCAGAGGTAATTCAATGGTTTATCACTACCCATGACATATTATCCCATAATACCCATTAAACGATGATAAACCCCCCTTACCTGAGTTAATCCGGCAAATCTCTGAGCTCCAAGCTTTTCCTTCCTTCAACCCTCGTTCTCTGGCTCTTTGCCCTTTTCCTTTTTCCACTTTTCTGTCTCTTTTTCCTTTTCACGTGAAAATAACTCTTTTTACCAAATTGGATTCTTCTTCCTTATTTCACACTTATATATTTTTCCAATTTATATTATTATTCCAATAATAATAATAATTCAATAATTCCAATAATAATAATAATAATAATCCAATTATCTAATTAAATTAATAAATATATTATTAACTTAATCTAAATAATTATCATATTATTATCGGGGTGTTACAACTCTCCCCCACTAAAAGAGTTTTCGTCCTCGAAAACATACCCCAAGCGAATAACTCCGGATGAGACTCTTTCATCTGACTCTCAAGTTCCCAAGTCACATTGCCACTTGCTGGTCCTCCCCAAGCTACCTTCACTAAGGACATCTCTTTACCCCGCAACTGCTTCAACTCTCGATCCTCGATCCTCATAGGTGATGTTTCAATAGTCAGGTTATCTCTCACCTGTACATCATCTACTTGGACTACCTGCGACGGATCATGAATGTACCTCCTCAACTGAGACACATGAAAAACCTCATGCAAATTCGCAAGCGACGACGGTAAGCGATACGATAGGCTACCTCCCCTACCCTCTCCGAAATCTGATAAGGACCAATAAACCGAGGTGTCAACTTCTTCGACTTCAAAGCTCGACCAACCCCAGTTATCGGAGTACACGAAGAAACACATGATCTCCCTCTTGAAACTCAAGTGACTTCCTCATCTTGTCGTGATAACTCTTCTGACGACTCTGAGCAATTTTCATCTTCTCCCGAATCATCTTAATCTTTTCCGTAGTTTGTTGAACAATCTCCGGTCCAACCACAACACTCTCACCGGACTCATACCAACATAAAGGTGTCCAACATCTCCTACCATATAAAGCTTCAAACGGTGCCATACCAATGCTCGAATGAAAACTATTGTTGTAGGTAAACTCAATAAAAGGTAAATAACAATCCCAAGCACCTCCCTTTTCCAAAACACAAGCTCTCAAAAGATCCTCCAATGACTGAATCGTCCTCTCAGTCTGACCATCAGTCTGCGGATGATATGCAGAACTCAATCTCAGCTTAGTTCCCAAAGCCCTCTGCAAACCTTCCCAGAACTTCGATGTGAATCTAGGATCTCTGTCCGAAACAATACTCGACGGAATACCATGTAAACTTACAATCTTCTCAATATACAACTCGGCTAGTCTCTCTAACGGATAATCCATTCTGATCGGAATGAAATGAGCCGATTTTGTTAATCTGTCAACGATCACCCAAATAGCTTCAAAATTCTTACTTGTCCTCGGTAAACCAGAAACAAAATCCATACTGATACTATCCCACTTCCACTCTGGAATAACCAACGGTTGCATTAGCCCAGACGGCTTCTGATGCTCAATCTTCGACCTCTGACAAGTCAAACAAGAATAAACAAAACTCGCAATTTCTCTTTTCATTCCCGGCCACCAAATTAACTTCTTCAAATTATGATACATCTTCGTAGCTCCAGGATGAATACTCAGGCCACTACGATGTCCTTCCTCCAGAATGCTCTCCTTAAGTTCGGTAACATCCGGAATCCACACCCGATTACCAAATTTCAAAACACCATTCTCATCAACTCTGAATTCACCACCTTGACCTTGATTCGCTAGAGTCAACTTATCAACCAAAAACACATCGGATCTCTGACCCTTTCTAATCTCATCCAGAATACCGCTTGTTAACTTCAACATTCCCAATTTAACACTATTGTGAGTACTCTCACACACCAAACTCAAGTCTCTAAACTGCTCAATCAAATCCAATTCCTTAACTATTAACATAGACATATGCAATGATTTCTGACTCAATGCATCAGCCACTACGTTTGCTTTACCCGGATGGAAATTCAGACTAAAGTCATAATCCTTCAAAAATTCTAACCATCTCCTCTGTCTCATATTCAGCTCTTTCTGATTGAACAAATACTTTAAACTTTTATGGTCACTGAAAACTTCAAATCTTGACCCGTACAAATAATGTCTCCATAACTTCAGAACGAACACCACAGCTGCCAACTCTAAATCGTGCGTCGGATAGTTCCTCTCATGAACCCTCAGTTGTCTCGAAGCATAAGCTATAACCTGCTTATTCTGCATCAACACACCACCCAAACCCCACAATGAAGCATCACAGTAAACTTCAAATGGTTCCGACGGACTCGGTAATATCAGAATAGGAGCAGTAGTCAACCTTCTCTTTAACTCTTGGAAACCTTCTTCACCTTTTGAGTCCCAAACAAACGCTTGCCCCTTTCTAGTCAACATCGTCAACGGTAACGCCAACTTAGAAAATCCCTCAATGAACTTCCTATAATAACCTGCCAAACCAAGGAAACTTCGAATCTCAGCAATAGACTTCGGAACTTCCCACTTAGATACCGCTTCTATCTTAGAAGAATCCACAGCAACACCACCGCTTGAAATCACGTGACCAAGAAAACTAACCTCTTCTAACCAAAATTCACACTTCGACAGTTTAGCAAATAACTTCTTTTTTTTCATAGAACTCCTAAAACCACTCTCAAATGCTCAGCATGCTCTTCTTCAGATTTCGAATACACCAAAGTGTCATCAATAAACACCAACCAGTTCATACCCAAGATAACATCAATCTGCACAAGTGGAAGACACACTAGGTCCACCCCAAAGTCTCTACCAAAAATACTCAAAGGACATTTTAAACAAACTGAAGTAGTAGTCATTGAACCCTTCGCAGGAGTATCAATCACCATACTTCCAAGCATCTCAGATATCTCTAACTTAAGTTTCACAGCACAATCCAAAGATATAGAGGAATGAGTCGCACCAGAGTCAATAATAGCTACAAGAGAAAGCCATTAATATAACACGTACCTCGAATCAAACGATCATCTGCAGAAGTCTCAGAACCCGATAAAGCAAAGACCTTGCCTTCCGACTGATTCTCTTTCTTCGGCTTAGGACACCGTGGACTGATATGACCCACCTCTCCACAGTTGAAACAAGTCGCAGTCTTCAACCGGCACTCTGCAGCCAAGTGACCACCTTTTCCACACTTGAAACACTTCTTCTCAGCACTGGTACACTCATGGACACGATGTCCAGCCTGACCACATCTGAAACACTTAGCAGGAGCACTAGAGTCTCTCCCACTAGGTCTCTTCATCCCACTCTGTCTCTGGAAACCTCTGCCAGCTGCATACGGTTTCCCACGATCATTCTGATTCTTGCCTTTCCTATCAACCCTCTGCTGATAGCTTTCCACTCTGGCCTTGGTATCCTGTTCAAACCTTCTGCAACAGTCGACCAAATTAGAAAACACCCTAATCCGCTGATACTCAATAGCCCGCTTGATCTCGGGACGTAACCCGTTCTCAAACCTCACGCATTTTGAAAATTCTCCAGTAGCCTCATCATAGGGAATGTAATACTTTGACAGTTCTGTGAACTTAGCAGCATACTCAGTAACAGACCGATCGCCCTGCTTCAATTCTAAGAACTCTATCTCTCTCCTTCCTCTGATCTCCTCCGGAAGGTACTTCCTCAGAAATCTCTCTGAACACCGCCCAAGTGACCTCAACACTCCCGGCAGCTTCCAATTCAGTGCGGGTAGCAACCCACCAATCATCTACTTCCTCTGACAGCATATGCGTACCGAGCCTGACCTTCTGGTTATCGGCACACTCAGTCACTCGGAAGATCCTCTCGATCTCCTTCAACCACTTCTGAGCGCCATCTGGATCGTATGCTCCCTTGAACATTAGAGGATTGTTCTTCTGGAACTCACTCAGTTGACGAGCAGTTCCCATTCCCACAACATTCGGATTTCCTCCAAGTACTCCAGCTAGCATACCCAGAGCCTCAGCAATCACAACATCGTCTCTACTTCTTCCAGCCATCTCTATTCTGAAAGCCCAAAAAGCTAAACAATAAGTACTGATAGGGTTACCCAACACCTATCCCGTACAGGGGAACAAAATAATTACGACCCGACTCGACCGACTATGCTCTGATACCACTAATGTAACACCCCTCTAAATACCCCAAATATTTAATCAAAACAACATATATATATATATCAGAGTAATTATGCCAGTTAAGGGTGTCACACAAACACTTCACACCATGTTCCAAATTATCCTGTCATGCTCATTTATTTAATCAAATAAACATTTACATAAGTCGCAGCGGAATAAAATCTAACATCAATACAAAACATGTAACACAATACATGTAAGCTTATTCAACAATCATCAATGAAAACAAGTAAAACATCCCGTCCCGATGTTACATCTATCAGAGCATGACCCACTAAGGAACTACACTAGACTCCAAGGACTAGCTTCTACTCAAACACTGCTCGTTACCTGAAAAATAGTTGTAAGGGTGAGTTCCTCAATCGATATAATAAGCATTATAAAATATCATGTAATGCTAAGTAAATTAACACATTAATCACCCTAATCGTATCATACATTCAGTAACGGCACATCAACTCAAATATCATATTCAATACCAACATAATTCACACAACACACGTATAATACTGGAATACATCCATTCATATTATACGCCATACATAATTTATGCAATGAGACTCCATGCATGCGGTACCGACTATTCGTGAACATATAGTTCAACTTCACCGACCAATCCAGGTACGGCTACCAAGCTCACTAGTCCCACTCATTTGAGACCTAGTGACTCCCATCACTAATTCCTCACGATGGGAATTAGCTACCACCCCAAGGGCCATGCTATGCACACTAATTCACCTAGCATGCAAACATCAACAACAGTCCAAAATGACTAACATCACTAATTCCTCACCATGTGAATTAGCTACCACCATAAAGGCCACAATATGCACGCTAATGACCTAACAATGCAACATCAACAACAATTCAAGAATAAACATATGCTCACACTCTAAGCCATAAACAGTCTATTCACAATGCATACATAACTGATACATTCACAACATTATGCATACCATTTCACATTATCAACACATTTTATCACAAAAGCATATTACATCATGCCAAACAACAATCACAGTATTAGCACACTCTACTAATACCTATACTACTCAAAACAACGGGAAATGATCCCTACTACATCATACATCAGCTAAGTTACATCACTCAGCCTAAACAACCGAAAACTGCATAACAACAGCTCAGAAAAACCACAAGTCTGCCCATACGCGTATTGCCTAGTCCCATACGCGTATGGCCCATTCCTCAGCCAAAACCCATACGCGTAACACCATCCCATACGCGTATGCTACGCATACCACATTCCCATACGCGTACCAACAGAGACCAAAACACGTTCAAAACATCATCTTCCTCCTCCATACGCGTACTGCCTAGTGCCATACGCGTACCAGGCCATCTCATACGCGTATTGCCTAGTGCCATACGCGTATGACCAGAAACCAGAATTTCCAGATCTGCAATGGCTTTCTCTGCTACGAAACCTATCCAATTCAACCTTCCACAGTCCAATTTTTACTCAATAATCGTTCATATCATCTACCACAATTCATACCCTATTCAATTTCACAATTTCTAACACTTTTACATCTAATTCCTACGAATTCCCTTCGATTATAATCCAAATTCGTTCATCTCAACAGTTCACAACTTCAGCATAATTATTCCAATTAGAGGTAATTCAATGGTTTATCACTACCCATGACATATTATCCCATAATACCCATTAAACGATGATAAACCCCCCTTACCTGAGTTAATCCGGCAAATCTCTGAGCTCCAAGCTTTTCCTTCCTTCAACCCTCGTTCTCTGGCTCTTTGCCCTTTTCCTTTTTCCACTTTTCTGTCTCTTTTTCCTTTTCACGTGAAAATAACTCTTTTTACCAAATTGGATTCTTCTTCCTTATTTCACACTTATATATTTTTCCAATTTATATTATTATTCCAATAATAATAATAATTCAATAATTCCAAAAATAATAATAATAATAATCCAATTATCTAATTAAATTAATAAATATATTATTAACTTAATCTAAATAATTATCATATTATTATCGGGGTGTTACATTTGCCTTGTTTCCAAACACTTAATTCGTTTGTTTTTGGCTAGTCCAATAAAGTGGAATGATGCCTCTAACCCCCCACATCTTGGTCTATACCTCCTATGCTCTTCGGTTCAGATTTTATTCCTTCATGGATTCAATATACCATTCTTTGGTTTCAAATTGCTTATTCTCTCTATAGTGATATATTGTTCCTTGTGCCAATCATCATTCTCCTTTGGGTTCCATACATATCCTTTTAGGACAATTGTCCACCTTGTGAACTGAGAGATGTTTTCCTTGATGCCAAACACCTAATTCCTTTATTTTTGGTCATGACAATACAATGGTATGATACCTATTGAAATTTTGGTACCAGATATAAGATGTCGAAGGTAATGTCACGACACTAACATCTAAAAAACAAATAAAATATAAACAGGATAAAAACAAAGAAACAATTGAACAAGCGACACAAGCAATTATTAACCCAGTTCGGTGCAAACTCACCTACGTCTGGGGGCTACCAATCCAGGAAGGAAATCCACTAAACAGAATTAGTTCAAAGACTCTCAGTAAACAACTTCAAGTTACAGTCTTTTCACCTAATCTCTACCCGTGTGACTTCTATCTAAGAACTCTTAGATATGAGAACCAACTCACTCCCCCTCAATCACAACAGTGATATAAAAAAAATATAAAAGAAAGAAGACACACTTCAAGGACACATATTTGATCTTGCTTAAAAGCTTCAACCAAGTAAACAAACACTCGTGCTTCAAAGCTTAGAGTGGACAAAATACAATACAAAACTCAGTCCAATTCATACATCACCAAGATGAATGAATGGCTCACACTACACAAGCTCACACAGGGCTAAAACCCTAAAACTCTTTCTCTTTATCGTTCGTCTCTTGTGTGTCTAAACCAGGTTTTACATGGCCTTTAAATAGAAGTTTTTTGAATGGGTCTGGGCAGCATAAAACCCTAATTCTATTTTACTTGCGTATCTCCTAAGAAACAACAACTAATCATGCCTTATTGGAAAATAGATCATTCTCGTTTTAAATCAACTTACTCCTTGAATAGCGCATTCAATCTCCACATAAGGACACACAAATTTGCATGAAAGGTGCAATATCAAGATACATAACATTCAAACTGAATGTTCTGTATACACATGTCTTAACATCGGGTCTGACATCTTAGCTAAATCCTGCACAACCATATTTAAACATCCTGCAGGAAGCTGATATCACATGTCAAGACAACACGCGTGACAATTTGTGATAACTCTAAGTTTTACTAAAATTGATGCCAACACATAGAATCAACAAACTCCCCCTTTCCCAAATTTTGGCTAAAACATACATCATATCATACGTTCACAAGAAATCAAATAAAGTATCAATTCAACAGCAGAAGTAAACATACACACATTACTAGTAAAAATAGCAACTAGTAAACACATATGCGCTTGTGCTCAGAACACACCACCTCCCCCTTCAGCTAGTCCACACCAAGCACCAATCTGCTTCACACAGACATGACACATCTCCCTCTTTGTATCAAACATAACATCAAACATCATCTCCCCTTTTTAGCCAAAAAAGACCAAAGAGACAAAATAAATGTCCATTCGGTCATAAACCAAAATGTCAAAAGTTAAGGGTTACCAAACCAAGTACATATTCAGTTGTAAGCAAGCTGAGATACAAACCAACAAAACAGCAAAGTAGAATTGCCAAAAACAAGAAAATCCATCACATCAATAAAAACCATCACATCAATGAACATCATCACAACACTAGGGACCAAAGTCAAATGACCTAATCATAGGAGCTTGAGCTTGCAGCTTCATCAACACTAGAAACAGAAATGCCACTTGTCTCATCATTAGTTGTAGACCTCTCACTAGAGGTGTGGGCTTCAGCATCCTTAGCATGATCAATATTTTCCCCTTCAGCTTGCTCCAAGCTTGCAATCAATGCTTCCAACGATTGTTTCCTAGCTGTTGCTACCCTTATCCCTTCACCCAGCTCTTTACAAGTCTCCTTAAAATAAGCAATAGTTCCAATTTTTGAGGCTGGCTTTTTCATGGCAGATGTCATGACAATGTCTTCGACATGACTGCCTTCAAACAGTTTATAGTGCACAGACAGGGCAAGTTTCCTTCTACTAGGTAAGTCATTAGAACTTAGAATACCAGGGTGTTACTTCAAGATAATCCCACAAATCATATAGGGAAAGGCAATACGCAGCTTAACTGCATTAGTAGATGCATGATTGATGATTTATTCAAACATAAATCTACCATAGTCAAAATTCAGTTTGGTTCCAACAGCGAAAATAAATCTTCTAAGCGTATTAGAAATTGTGGAAATGTGGTTGGTAGGCACCCAATTTGCAGCTCCTATTTTATGCAATATAGCATACTTGACAGTTAACTTCCCAGCAGGAATACGCTTCTTAATATGCCACCCTTTCACCTGCTTAGCTGTAATTTCTCTATAGACCTCATTGTCTGTAGTTTCCAATTCACCTGCACCCTCAACTTTTCAGCCCAGAAAATTCTTAATAACAGTGGGAGAGAAAGTGATGCACTAACCTCTCACAAACACTTTGCAAAATTCCTTGTTGTTCTTATCAGCAATATCCTCAGGAATGTTGACAATGAATTCCTTAACTAAACCCTCATAGCACTGAGAGAACCAAGCCACATTCTTCATCAACCCAATAGTCTTTATCAGGTCCATGACCTCCTTGACTTCAACAACATCCTTTCCTAACTCCCTTTCCACAACCACCCTTCTTTGAATCACAAATTTCTATTTGGCAGCTCCATCCTCAAGATGGAAAGAAATATTATCCAAATGCACAACAACAACTTTACCAGGAGACTTCCTCACAGTGGTTTTCTTCACAGGAGAGATGTTAGGGACATCTTCCTCAGCATCCTCTTCAAACTCAGAAACTTCTCTAACCTTCCACTTCTTAACTTCAACCTTGCTCCAAGATTTGGAAGGACCAACACCAACAGTCTTCTTAGCTGTTTTAGCTGTCACCAGTTCAGCCACAGTTCTTCCTTTTCGAGTCTTCATATGCTTAGCCACACTTGGCTTTAAATGATGAAGTAAGCTATCCTCTTGATCATCAGACCTATCATCCTTTAGGTCAATCACATCGTTTGCAACATCATGCTTCTTAGAATGGGAAGCATTGGCAGTTTTAGATGCCACAGGTTTTCCTTTACTAGACACAGTTTGCCCTGGAGAGCAAAAACCTTCAGCAGCCATGTCCTTCTTAGAACTGGAGGAATCGTCATCCTCAGGAGAGGAGTACATTTTAGACAGGGGAGTAGAGACTCCATTCATAGAATTTCCTTCATTAAGGATTCTAGTGACTAGGTTTCTTATGACACGATCAGTGTGGTGTATATCTTCCTTAGAGTTAGTGGCATGAGATGAGCCAGAAGGGATACTAGAGATGTTACCTTCATTGGGGCATGCAGAAGCTGAGGCATCCATGGGATGGTTAAAATCAAGGGCCTCGCAGGGAATAACTGATAGAGGAACCACATCTAAAATCTCATCATCGTGAAAGTCCATGGAAGGAGCGCTGACCTTTTGAGTAGACTTAGTAGTTTTTGAAGCAGAAGTAGTTTGATGTTGTGACATTTTGAAGTTTCTGTGGAAAAATTGCAGTTGCCCTAGCAGAGGCGTGTGAGGAAGAAGCAGGAAGTTGGAAGAGTTGGAGTAGGTAGTGAGTTTGTGGGGGTAGTGTGTGAAAAGGTAATAGATGGTATTTTCTAAAATAGGTGATGATTTTCCATAATGGGGGCACTTTATTTTAGCCACATAGACACTACTTTGCTTACTTTTCCCACTCTATATTAACTGCTACAAGTCTTCACAAATGCAAAGCCCTAATTTTCCTCTCAGGAATTCAAACTGATTTGCATCTAATGCCTTTGTAAAAGTATCAGCTAACTGCATCTCAGTAGCAACATGCTCTAATGCTACAATCATATCCTCCACGAGTTCTCTAATAAAATGGTGACAGATATCAATATGTTTTGTCTTGCTGTGCTGAATAGGATTCTTAGAAATGTTTATAGCACTCAGGTTGTCACAGTACAATGTCATGACATCTTGCGTGACATTGTATTCAGTTAGCATTTGTTTCATCCACACCAATTGAGAACAACTACTTCCAGCTGCTATGTATTCAGCTTCAGCAGTAAATAGAGACACACAATTTTGCTAGGAGGTAAAGCAGATAAATAAATAACTGTACAAAAGAATAAACACCCAACAAACAAGAAACCTACAAAAGCTAGGAGGGACTCGCTTAGGGAAACCGGGTCCCAAGCAGAGTCGACAGCTGTCGCAACCTGCGAAAATGAGAATGCGAAAAACAACCGGCGAAAAAGAAATGACAGAAGAGTCACCACCGTGCGTTATTTATTCCAAAGGAGGGAAAGGAAATGTTCGAAGAAAACCTGAAGAAAGGAAAGGAAAAGATAAGGTCTCGCAACCAAATCTTGCGTTCTGGAGTCGATTATGCGAAGGGAAGGTATTAGCACCCCTACGCATCTGTAGGTCTCTACGGGATCCACTCTTGTTGTTCTTGTCTAAAGGGTGTGTGTTTATCTAATGTACTATTAACTAAAAGAAAGGTCAAAATAAAATGACTCGCATGGATGTCGCATCTACTACATACGTATCTCATCTAGAATGAGAATCAGAGTCTTCGTAGCTCGGCTACCTATGGGTTAAAGAGGAGTGTGCTCGCTAAGACATCGCGTGTTATGCCTACGTATCTCATCGGGAATGAGAATCAGAGAAAAACGTAGTTTAACTAACTACGGGAACAAGGGTCTCGATTGCAACTAGGGCAAGAGAAAGGGAAGGTCTCGATCGCAACGAGGGCGAGAGAAAAGACTCGCAACGAGGGCGAAAGCAAACAAGGATTAGTTGTTAGTCGTCAGTCAAAAAACTCGGCAAGACATCGCATCTCGTGCCTACGTATCTCATCTGAACATGAGAATCAGAGTTGTCGTAGTTCGACTAACTAGGGGTTAAGGATTGCCATTTGAATATGGACTTATAAAGGAGGATACCAGTTGTGTCAAAGGAAAGTGGGCAATGTGTTCATGTCCTAGCAGTAGGTGTCGCAGCTCGCTGAATCGAGTCTTAGGCAGTTACCTCTTTGCAATAGAACGGAGTGACATGCCACAGGATCGGAGATGCACGGAAGGTCTAAAAAATGGGGAAGATCTGCCCTAGAGTTGTCATGCAATATGGACCTATGTGTTAGGATTTACAAATGGGAACATCTACCTAATGTTAGCATGCAAAGAATAAGGGAATTCTACCTATGTTATCTAGCTATGTTATCATACAAAAGAATAAGGGAATTTTACCTATGTTATCATACAAAAGAAAAAGGGAATACTACCTATGTTATCATACAAAGGGTTCTACCTAATGGGTGCTACCTAAACGGAACAAGAGTCGACGGATGGAGCAAGGAAAGGAACCAGGGATAAAGGGTAGATGGCGATGCCTGAAGCAATCGACTTACAAGTGGTAGATGGCGATGCACGAAGCAATCGACTTACGAGAGTAATGGCGATGCCTGAAGCAATCGACTTACAAAAGATTGGATGAATATGTGCTGGTTATGTTAAGTTTGGAAAATGATTACTCAACGTTGGATCGAGGTTTTGATCTTGTTTTGAAATGGTTATCGGATGTTCGTTTTAATTCTTGTATTAACAGATGAATAAAGAATGAAATAATAAACATTATACACTTCATGGGAGAGGGGTACACTTGTTATGAATGGGGGTTGTTCATGACAATCAAACAATAAAAATATATGCCTCATAAAACATACAAGTAGGCAACAAATATGAATCAGATCAGACAAGTAAACAAGTATATGATCAAGTCAAAGAATCAAAGAATGAAATAATGAAGCATTAGACAATGCATAAAGTATATGAACATGTTATACAAACAAACAATAGAAGCATGGATGAAAGAAACAAGTATAAAAAATATCAGATGAATAAAAAAGGTGAACTATGCACACAAAGGATCACTGAATAATTTAATCGGAAATGATGCAAGGATCAGATAAAATCAAGATGAAAGGCCTCTAGTACATGGGATATGAGATGAACAAGGGAGGATCAAAAGATCTCTTCAATTGCCATAAGCAATCCCTAAGTCAAACATCAATCATAGAAAAGTCAACCGAAAAGTCAAGTCAACTTAAAAAATATGGAATAAATAGTAAATTACTCAAGAAAATTATGAAAAATTAAACTAACTAAGGTGGGGTCAGGACATCATCATCCCCCAAAAATATTTTAAAAATAATGTGAATTAGTGTATAAATTAATTGAAATAAAACAGAAGTCAAAGGAAAAGTCAACCAAGCAAACTAGGTCAAAAATAAATCCAAAATAAATTAAAAATGGGAAATAAAATTCCAAGAAAAGGTCAGGTTGACCATGAGACATTGGTCAACCCTCATCCCAAAAATCAGTATCTAAAAATAATTTTAAGTCATGAAAATAAAATTAATAAAAAAATGTGTGTCAAAATGAACCATTTAGAATAAACAATTAAAATGAAATATTAACATTAAAATAAATATGAAAATAAAAAATAAAATAAAATAAATTAAATAAAACATTAAGGGATGTGAAAAATATTTTTTGGTATTTTTATGAACAAATAAAATATTTTATTAATTAAAAAGAAAAACAGAAAATAAAAATGAATTAAGAAAAGAAAATGAAAATAGGATTGAAGTGTGTTAGTGGGCCAGGCGTGGAGGTGGAAAGAGCAGATGGGGTGCCAAGGCCCGGTCCAAGTATGTATCAGCGTGAAATTAAAATAAATGTAACATTTTAATAAGTTATGTGAACATGTGCATCGATTGGGCAAGGCTGGAGTAAGTCACAAGAAGACAAAAATTGGCACGGACGGTTAGGATCATAAAACACACACGCGATCCAAAGGCCTCGGCGGTGCCACGTACCGTCTCATATACTAACATAATAAAACCCTAATGCATGTATGGAGGAGCACGTGAAAACGCGGCAAGCTCTCTCAATTTTCCAACCAACATTGCTCATGCTACGGTGCTCCAAATGAGATGATATAAAAAGCAAAGTTCAAGTATTGAACGAGTAGAACACAATGGTGCTTTGTTTCGATGAAAATAATGGCCTTAGCATGAAGAAAAGTGAACAACAAGTTGGCCTCATGAACATGGATACAACCGAAAATAATGTCACAAACTCAAAGTTAAAAGCAATGCCTCATGTTGAGGGCTTTATAAGCATGCATAACATATTGTTGACAACATAAAACAAGCATGGAATGGTATGGTAATGGCATGAAAAAAGTAATGGACAAGGTAAGCATAAGGATAAGCATGGTTAAAATCATGGTATGAGCATGAAATATTAATGAGCAAGCATGATATTCATGGCCATGGAAAGTTGGGATAAGGAGGTTACCCAGTGGAAATTAGTCCACTGCTTCTTGGTGGTGGAGAAGATAGAAGAGGAATAATGTTGTTGCTTGTGCTTTGAGAACTTTTAAAATGGAATTGGAGTCCAACCTTACCCTTGCTCGAAAATAGTAGCACCCTCCCTTCTGTAGCGGGGTATTCGTTACCATTAGAGATATTGACTAAATCCAAGGTAAATCATACAAGTCGAGTCGCCACCGCACTTCTATTTATCCAAAGGAATGGTTAGATAGCGAACAAAAACCTAAAAGTTTTATCGAATCAAAAACTAGTAAAAATGTCAGAGATCTGGGTAAGGGGGTTGGTTATGCAATGGGAAGGTATTAGGCACCCAAAGCATCCTAGGTACTCCTAGGGAGCCCTTTTCACATTTGTTGCAAAGGTTGTTGTTTTTTTTTGAAAATTTATTTGTGCAAACATGATTGAAGGGATGTGAAAAGCGTGTATGTTTATCTAATGTACTACTTACTAAAAGAAGGGTCAAAAGAAAATGACTCGCACGGATGTCGCATCCACTGCATACGTATCTCATCTGAATCTGAGAATCAGAGTCTTCTTAGCTCGGCTACCTATGGGTTAAAGAGGAGTGTGCTCGCTAAGACATCGCGTCTTATGCCTACGTATCTCATATGGGATGAAAATCAGAGCAAAACGTAGTTCGACCACCTATGGGGTAAGGGTTGTGTTTTGGGGTGAACGATGTTACTACGCAATCTACCGGATGCTCGACCTTTGGAGACTTATTCGCCTGTAGTAGAAGGAGATAACGTGTTCTTAGGAGAAGAAAAATCAATGAGTTGTTTGCGTTTTAGGAACGCTCATGCAAAAGGGATAACGAGGATAAGACCTCATAGCTCTTATCCCTGGACAGGGTGAGCTCATAACAAAAAGTGGGGATTCGGAAAGGTGGAATCCTCTCCACTGACCGACCGGACAAAAGATCTTGGGCTTTTGTTCTGAAGCATCGACACGTAATGTGATTATAAAGAATGACACACTGAATAACGGGGGATTGATTACTAATCCCTTTTATCTGCCAATTGCCGCTTCATGGAGGTCTTTAGGCACAAGAGTAAACACACAAAACGTTGCCTCCTATCGAGGTCTTCCAGCTAGGAAAGCGGTAAAATGCGGGAAAAGTAAAGGGATCGAGAGGTCTACCGCACGGATAAAGATCCGAAGTAACAGTAATTAACGAAACAAGAAACCCAGAGATCCTTCCAAGCTAACACCATCAATGAAAGTGAGTCAGTACAGGAAATCGGAATAAACGTCTGGGTGGTATCCCACAAATAAAGTGGAATACCAAGCAAGCTATCCCTGCAAGAGTATGTGAGCCCTCACGAAAACTCAACGAACGGATTAGAGTAACAGGATGGAATCGGGGAGAAAACAATGCCATAACAAACACGAAACAGGTTAGAGCAAACAAAAAAAAATCAAATGCTGTTGCGATCGCCGCTGCATCGCCTAGCGAAAGCTTAGCGAAGCTTCGCTACAAGCTCGCCTAGCGAAGGCCTGCGGGTTATGGATTTCCCATTGATAACAGTACGATTTTAGGGACTCCAAACCCTATGGTATCCCTTTTAGAAATCAAATAATCAGACATTCAAAGCATTATTTTACACATTCATGCATATCTAAACCCGTGGGCAAAAACTGAACGATACCTCACACATTCAGAGTATTCAAATTAAAAGCATAGAGTAATGGGGATAAGGGAAAACCTGATTGGAGAGACCGATAAAACTCGAAAGGCACGGCTGGGTTTGCAAGGCAATGTTAGGGTTTGCGGGAGATGGAGGCAAAGTGTGTGAGTCAGGGTGAACTTTTCAGAGCTGCCTGGAGGTTGCTGCAGATTAGTTCGCCTCTCTCCTTCTTTCCCTCTTTCTACTCTTTCTGTCAAGGGTTTGTAATAGTCTCCAGTCACGGTCTCTCTAATAATCTCCTCTCCCTTTCTTATCAAATGAAGCTTGGTATTTATAACCTGATTTTGGTGACTTGGTGGGCTCAGAGTCAAGCCCAAAATTTTCTGTTATTTTCCAAAATACGCGCGCTTCACCTAGCGAAGGATCTGCTCACTTAGCGAGCATGACAGTTCCTTTCGCTAAGCGAACCAGTCTGCTCGCCTAGCGAGCATGACAGCTCAGGAACAAAATTTTGCTCCTTCAAGTTTAGCATTTTGAATGATGAATAGGCCCCATTGGAACATGTTGGAAGTAACCCACGTCATTCCCTTGCATTGACTGATCACCCGAATAGAATCCACAAAGTGTCTTGGATGATACTCAAGCTTCAAACAAAAGATGTTAGTTACACATTTTGTGCTTTTGGTTAGTAAACAAAAATAAGAGAAACAATGATATATAATTCAAGCATGCTTGGTGATCTCAAACCAATCACAAGGAGTCCCACTCAATGGCAAAGGGAACCAAGATGCTAAAGATCCTTGAGGCAATGCAAATGCAATGCTATGATGCCATGAGGGATCTTAGGGTCAAAATTGGGGTCTTACAGATGCTCCTATTTAAGGTCATTCTAGCCGGAGAAGTGAAGGTTAAAATCTTCGTCTCGACGGGGTAGAATGGGCTTAAATAATAACAAAGAGACGAATTTTGTTCCCTAAGAAACCTCATGATGCAAATGTAGGTATGAAAAATGGTAGCACTCTATGGAGATATGTGTCCGCAAAAGCAAAGAAATCAGAAGCCACTGATAATCCATATGAGCAATTCACTCCATAGGACCAAGACCCTGGGGACTCTCCTGGGGATAGAAAAGGCATAAAAATGCGCGAGCAGGTCACGACTCAAAGCGTGGGGAACAAAATTCCAAAGGGAAAAGATCCAATGGAAAGACTCGAGCTAACTCGAAGATGCATGTATTGGGGAATATGCCAATACATCAAAAAACTATCGGCAGCGGATACTTCGGATAAAATCCGGATGAAAACAATCCACTAAGGGACTTCGTTGGGGATGTCCACAAGGACACTCCTGGGGAAGCAGCAGGACGAGGTATTACCGGTTACTGGGTAATAAGCTCAAGGAGACATGTGATCTGAACGCCAGGTATGAGGGTGACAGATACAACACGCTCAGGAAGAGATGAATATCCAAGACCAGTATAAGGGTGAGAGATATCAAAACTTCAAAACGTCTGAGGAAAACCTAAAAGGTATACTTCAACTCAGGGATTTTGATCCACAGGGGACCAAAAAGTCATAATATGGAGCAGAGAGGAAGGAACACCAGGGATATCGGTTACTGGGCATATAATAGGTGACCAACCAAGGCGTGAATTGGGGAATATTCCCAAAACACTCATCATCCAAAAGAGGGCTAAAAGCAAACTCGATTACAGGATGGATATTCGACTCCACAAAGGGGATATGAATCTTACTCAACTGGGGAAGAACAAAAGGCTTCAGACCCGAGAGTGCATGAGATATACTATCTATTACCGTCAGAACATAGATAATATACTCGCATGGACGATTATCCACAACCGGTTACTGGGTTAATAAAGGATAAATCGACCGAAAAGAAAAGGCATCGGGATACCGAAACTAGGTATATAATGATGACCAATTCAGGGGAGAAACAATCGTTACCAACAACAACAAGGTAGACGAGAGATGACCCGTTGGGGATAAATTGCGTAATCAGGGCAATTATCCAAGCAGATGAAGGGATATCATCACCGAATATTGGATGAAGATAACTGTCACCAATTAAAGATGAGCAAAAATAGTTACTCTGCAAAAAGGGAAGAAATAGGGTTTACAACTACCACTATGAGGGTAGAGAACCACAGACTCCGCCGGGGATAATAATTACTAATTATTGAGCAATTATTCATTTACCACGGGGAAACAGGAAAAGAGTCTCCAGAGACCGATCTAGAATCAAACTAGATAGGCACACCAAATCAAGAGTTGTCCCAGTGAGGATATTACTCAATGGGGAAAACCATCCCAATATATATGTTGGGAAGGAACAAAAACAGTCAACATCCACGAGGATATAACCCGGTGGGGAGTATGGAAGAAAGGATAGACGCTTTCTGCCTATGGAGCTGACTCTATATGGAGAGATCAGACGCACACATCTGCTTGGGGGAAATATATCACCAAATAGCAGGAGACAACAAACAATGATATATGGCAAAGAATGCAACATGAATATCTGAATGTTATTATTATGCATGTATATGCGTTGTTTATGTATGATGTATGCTGACAAACAGACATATCTAACACAACCAGGTCCAGGAATCAACCACCTGGTACAACATCTCAAGAGAGAAAGCCAAGTCCACTAAGGGCAACTGTCCTTGCAGGGGATGAACATCAGTCATTCTAGCTGGGGACAGGGAGTTATCACAGCCAAAGCCCACCACACCAACAACTCAACTGGGGAATTTATCCGAGGAGATAAAGGAATTATGGGGATCAACCACCGAATATCGCTCTTACCCAAAGAGATCCAATCTGCTGAGGAAGAAAGATTGCTGCTTTGTTGAAGGGAAGAGGGGTGACTCTCAACAAGCGCTCCACTTGGTAGGATAAACCATAAAAGGTTCCGGAGGGAGGAGATACAGTCATGCCAGGAATATGGACAAAAATCTTACCCTGTTGGGGATCGTACCATCCTTGGGAGAGCACTGAGAATCTCCTAAGTATCCTTTCTTCATTGTGAATGTTCACTTTGTTTAAAAACAAATTGTGAAAAATTTGATTGTTTAAAACAATGATATTTTCTCAATCAAAACATGCAAAACATTTGTTGAATAGAAACAAATAAGAGTGCCAATAATTGGATAAAAGGCTCAAATTTATTTGGTAGAATGGTAGTGTGCAAATGGCAAGACTCCATAGATCTTTACAAATTTGAAATTGGTGATATATATTGGAAAACGGCTACATTGAACATAATGACCATTTCTCCACCAATTCTGAATTCGATGTATTTGAAGCTTTGGTTGATAATGAGCAAGAATCTCTGACGGATGACAGTTGTAGAACAAAGTCTTGTCAGGATGCAGTTACTTGCCAAATACCTAATTTTTTTCTAGATTGCCCCAGGGTAAGGTACTCAATCTAGCGCGATACATATATCATTATTATATATTTTTTGTGTCTCTAACTTTTGCCTGGACCGCCCTTTCGAGTTTTCAATCCACCGAGACGCTCATTTTTGCGTAACCCACCCTTTCGGGTTTTCAACTTAGCGAGCTATTCAGTTTTTTATTTTTTAGACGAAGTATTTCTTGACTGCATCTGAATTCACAGGACGAGTGAAATCCTCCACATCCATAGTTGTAAGTATCAAAGCACCGCCTGAAAAGGCTCTCTTAACAACATACGGACCATCATAGTTTGGAGTCCACTTGCCCCTGGAATCGGGCGCGAAAGACAAGACTTTCTTGAGCATAAGGTCACCTTCTCGGAACACACGAGGCTTGAGCTTCTTATCAAAAGCTTTCTTCATCCTTTGCTGATATAACTGACCGTGGCACATGGTAGTCAATCTCTTCTCTTCAATCAAATTCAACTGGTCATAACGACTCTGAACCCATTCAACATCAGTCAACTTGGCTTCCATCAAGACTCTCATTGACGGGATCTCCACCTCTACCGGGAGTACAACTTCCATTCCATAAACAAGAGAGAAAGGGGTTGCCCCTATTGAAGTGAGGACAGATGTACGATATCCATGCAAAGCAAAGGGCAGCATCTCGTGCCAAACTTTGTACGTAACAACCATCTTCTGGATAATTTTCTTAATGTTCTTATTAGCAGCTTCAACAACCCCATTCATCTTGGGTTTGTAAGGAGAAGAGTTATGATGCACGATCTTGAACTCAATACACAGTTCTTTCATCATCTTGTTATTCAAGTTAGATCCATTATCAGTAATGATCTTATCTGGCACACCGTAACGGCATATGAGTTGATTCTTGATAAACTTCACAACCACCTGCCTGGTCACGTTCGTATACGATGCCGCTTCAACCCACTTGGTGAAGTAATCAATTGCGACAAGAATGAATCGGTGTCCATTGGACGCTTTCGGCTCTATCATGCCAATCATGTCAATTCCCCACATGGAGAAAGGCCATGGTGATGAAATCATGTTCAAGAGTGTCGGTGGAATATCAATCTTATCCGCATAAATCTGACACTTATGGCATTTCTTCATATATTTGAACCAGTCAGACTCCATTGTCAGCCAATAGTAGCCTGCTCTCAATATCTTTCTAGCCATGGAATGTCCATTGGAAAGAGTACCAAACGAACCCTCATGAACCTCAGTCATTAACAGTTCCGCTTCGTGTCCATCCACGCATCTGAGCAGAACCATGTCAAAATTTCTCTTGTAAAGCACATCCCCATTGAGGTAGAAACTGCCTGACAATCTCCTCAAAGTCTTCCTATCTTTCACAGATGCCCCAGGTGGGTAAATCTGGCTTTGAAGGAAACACTTGATATCATAATACCATGGCTTATCATCTTTCACTTCTTCAACTGCAAACACATGAGCTGGCCTATCTAAGCGTATCACTGTGATATTGGAAACTTCATTCCACAATTTGACCACAATCATTGAAGCAAGTGTAGCAAGGGCATCTGCCATCCGATTCTCATCTCGAGAAATATGATGGAAGTCAACCTCAGTAAAGAACGTTGAAATCCTCCTTGCGTAATCTCTGTATGGAATGAGGCCAGGCTGATTCGTTTCCCACTCACCCTTAATCTGATTAACAACGAGGGCCGAATCACCATATACATCAAGATGCTTGATTCTAAGATCAATGCATTCCTCCAATCCCATAATACAGGCCTCATACTCAGCCATATTATTTGTGCACTTGAAAGTTAGCCTTGCTGTAAAAGGAATATGTGTGCCCTGAGGCGTAATGATTATCGCCCCAATACCATTTCCATATTGATTTACAGCGCCATCAAATACCAGACTCCATCTGGAACCAGGCTCTGGCCCTTCATCGAGCATAGGCTCATCACAATCTTTCATTTTCAAATACAGAATCTCCTCATCTGGGAAGTCATACTGAACTGACTGATAGTCTTCAATTGGTTGATGTGCCAAGTGGTTAGCCAAAATACTACCTTTAATAGCTTTCTGAGCTCGATACTCAATATCATACTCATACAACAACATCTGCCAACGGGCAATCCTCCCAGTTAAGGCAGGCTTCTCAAATATATACTTGATTGGGTCCATTTTGGATATCAACCAAGTCGTATGATTCAACATATACTGGCGTAAGCGCTTAGCGGCCCAAGCCAAAGCACAACACGTCTTCTCAAGCATTGAATATCGAGACTCACAATCGGTGAACTTCTTACTCAAGTAGTAGATAACATACTTTTTCTTCCCTGATTCATCTTGCAGGCCAAGGACACATCACATAGAATCTTCAAGAACAGTCAGATACATAATCAAGGGTCTCCCTTCCACAGGCGGAGACAGAATCGGAGGCTCGGACAGGTACTCTTTAATATTGTCAAAAGCTATCTGGAAATCCTTGGTCCAATCATGGTACCGATCTTTCTGGAGGAGCTTGAATATTGGCGCACATGTGGCAGTCATGTGGGATATGAATTTGGAAATGTAATTCAAGCGGCCAAGAAAACCTCGGACTTGCATCTCAGTTTTGGGCGTAGGCATCTCTCGTATTGCTTTGACCTTTAAAGGATCAACCTCAATACCTTTCTCACTGACAATAAAGCCCAATAACTTGCCAGAACGGACTCCAAATGTACACTTGTTGGGATTCAGACGAAGCTTGTACTTCCTCAGATGCTGAAAAAGCTTCAACAGGTGCTCTACATGTTCAACATCCATTCTTGACTTAGAAATCATATCATCAACATACACCTCAATCTCCTTATGCATCATGTCATGGAACAAGGTAGTCATAACTCGTTGATACGTAGCTCCGACGTTCTTCAAACCGAAGGGCATCACTCGATAATAGAATGTTCCCCAAGGTGTGATGAATGTTGTCTTCTCCATAACCTCGAATGCCATTTTAATATGATTATATCCGGAAAATCCGTCCATAAATGAGAATACCTTGAATTTAGTTGTATTATATACCAATATATCAATATGTGGTAAAGGAAAATCATTTTTCGGACTAGCTTTGTTCAAGTCTCTATAGTCCACACACATCCGGACTTTTCCATCTTTCTTACGCACGAGCACAATATTGGCCACCCATTGAGGATATGTAGAAGTCACCAGAAACCTCGCATTAATTTTCTTCTGAACTTCCTCTTTGATCTTCACTGCTATATTATGATGAGTTTTTTCTGAGTTTCTGCTTCACAGGCACGCAATCAGGCTTTAAAGGTAGGAAATGTTGCACAATATCAGTATCTAGACCAGGCATGTCTTCATATGACCAGGCGAAGACGTCAACATATTCTCGTAGAAACTTAATCAACCCCTTCTTAACAGATTCTTCCAGAAGTGCCCCAATCTTTACCTCTCGCACACAATCTTCAGACCCCAAGTTGACTGTTTCCAGATTCTCAAGATGCGGCTGAATGATCTTCTCTTCATGCTCAAGTAGCCGGGTGATCTCATCAGGAATCTCTTCCACATCATCTTCCTCTGCCTCAAATACAGGGAATTCAAAATTGGGAGATGGTGTTGGGTCATTATGTTCAATGGGTCTAGAAATCAACCTGCATAATGATTCTGGATATGAAAAGCTTTAGAATTTAAACAAGGCAAATCATTATGCAGATGAAAAGATTGATTTTATTCTTTTTTAGGGTTTTATGTGATCACCAATTTCATGCAAAAAGTGAAAAGGGAAAATAAATGGAAAAACAAACATTTAACATGAATCTATTGAATGAAAATATCATTGTATTTATGCGCCAACAATGTCATCACTCCTCCTTTTGGCATGGGAGAAGGGTTTTCAAACAAAGTGATTATTACGTTGACTTATGGACAACTGTTGGAATATCCACAACGACATAATTGTTGCAGACCCCACCAGGGATGATGAAGTTGCCAGAATCCTTTGTATCTTCTTCAAAAACGGCAGCAGCCTCCTCATCTAGACCAGTGTGGATGAAACCTCCACTCTTGAATAAGCCTTGCTTATTGAAAGTACCAGAAGAAAAACCTATGCCAGCCCGAGACTCGTTGTCTTCTAACTCAATCATTTTTCCTAAACCAGTGGTTGCACCACTCTCAATGGCCAGCTTTGTATCTTTGTAGGAAGCAAATGAAGGAGTTCTCTTCTCAATAGGCTCAGCAATAGATAAAGCTTGGAAAGGAGTTCCAACTTCAACCTCAGCATCTATATAAGAGAAGGAAGACAAATGGCTAACCAGGAGAGCCCTTTCTCCCCCTACCACCACTAGCTTCTTGTTTTTCACGAATTTCAATTTCTGGTGTAGGGTGGACGTCACGGAGCCTGCCTCGTGAATGGATGGTCTTGAAATGTTTGCTCTAGTGTAGTACCGGTGAGTCAGCTTGTCTTCAAAATAAATGAAGGACACAGAGTTAGACCACAGGGCAAGAGACCGGAAAGATAACCTGCTTATGCATATGATGCATGCAATCTTTGTGCATATGATTTGTTCTTTATTTCAAAGGAACTTTAGAGTTTTATTTGCAAATTCTGGAAATATTAAGCATTTTATCACATATGGAAATATCTCATCAAATAATATCAGGGAAAAGAAGTGAAGCATCGTCAATCATATACAAGAGAAAAGTAAAGTAATCGTCTTATGGATCCCTAGAAACAGTCATCTAAAGCTCGGGACACAGGAAGATAAGATGCACGAAGCCTCTTCACCTCCCTCTCGTAAGCTGCCTCCATATCGGCCTTCTCTAGGTGAGTCGATCATACCTCCTCTTCCAGAACTTAGAAGACTGAGGAAGTAGAGAAGTCCATACATCATCAGGGTCATCAATAACCTGATGCTCAAGAAACTCAATCAACGCATCCTTCTCCTTAATCTGCTGAAGCAACTCTTCACGTTCACGGATCCAGGCACGTGAACGGTCTTCGTCTCTCAACTCCTCTGCTCCTTGATTAGGGAGGGTTGAAGGCCCAGCCATAATCATAGGTGTAGGTCTCGGATACTCGTAATGCATGAGATACTCAAACGCCCTCTTCCTAACCCAAACAGTGTAAGGCTCCAAAGCGATGCAATTCTTAGGACCTAGCTCCCTCCTTCCTTTCTTATGAATCTTGCGCCAAGCGCGGACCATTCTAGCTTTCAATCCTTGGGGATCTTTACCCTCCTAAAAGAACACGCCTTCTAACAGAATGTTATTAGGTTTATCCTTTAGGGGGAACCCAAGCTGACGACGCGCCAAAACAGGGTTGTAGTTAATCCCACCACATGTACCAAGAAGAGGCACATTGGAGAATTCACCACAAGAGTCAATAATCTGCACCATCATACACATGGTTATACCAAGAGATATCATCATTAGTGAGAGACATAAGTCTCGTGGACCACCGTAGACATTCCTTGTTCTCCTTGAAAGCGACCGTTTGAGGTATGTGAGAAATAAACCACTTATACAACAGAGGCAAACAACACACAATGGCGCCACCACCCTTTGCATTCCTCATATGCAAAGAGAAGTAGGTATCTCCCAACAGAGTCGGAACGGGATTAAGAGTAGAGAAGATCCTAATAGCGTTCACATCCACAAACTTGTCGATGTTGGGGAATAACACCAGCCCATAGATGAGAAGTACAAATATGGCTTCAAAGGCGTCCTCACTCATGGCTTTCCCATACATAGTAGCTTGAGCAATGAGGAACTCAGAGGGGAGACCTTGAATTCCACCTTTGGTAGTCATATGAGCACCAACCAGAGATTCATCTATATGCAACATATCAGCTATCTCTTGAGAAGTAGGAACCCTTTCCAAGCCACTGAACGGAAACTGATCCAGAATAGGTATGCCCACAAGATAAGCATACTCCTCAAGCGTCGGCAAAAGTTGGAAATCCGGAAACGTGAAGCAACAATACAGAGGATCATGAAACTGCACCAATACACTCATCAATCCTTCATCCACTTGAGTAGTCAGAAGAGGAAGAAGCTTCCTGAAACGAGCCTTGAAACCCAAGGGATCTAATACATAAGATGTCAAATTCCTTAACTCTATCGAGTCTGGTTGTCTGAAACTGTACTTCTTTGTATTCCTTCTTTGTCTTTCCATGTCTGAAGATTTTGCAAATAGACCTCTTAAGTTCCTTGAAAAGTTTCTCATTATTTTGATGATATGAATGCAAATGGGTGCATGAATGCAACAATCACACTCAAGGATCAAGCAAAGCACACCAAACAAAGGTCATGGGATGGATCATGTTATCCTTAATATCAACCATCCATTTTGGTGGATTATGGTTTACACCTTATCAACACCTAAGTTCCATTGATATTAAGGATACATGAACGGATCAACCATGAATCAAAGGTTTGTTGTAAGTCATGAGCAAGGAGTTTAGGTTAAGAACCACCCCAAAGGGAATGTACTATGGTTTAGACCTGCCAAACATGTTCTACAAGAGGTTCCCATAGTCATCATCCCATCTTTCGGATATTATCGGAGAAACGACTACTCGTATCCCAACAATATTCTCAAGAGAGACTCTTATGAGTGTAGTATCGCGTAACAATCCTATCAAATCTTACACTTGAACGACCTTCGCACTACATTCTAAGAATAGGCCAAGATGGGCTTGGTAAACTAAGGTCCTTGGCTTCTAAGGTCTATATTGGAAAAGTAATGTCTAACCACAACTACTTGTGTGACATTATTGATCCCAACATTACCTCCACCATGTGAATGGACTTGCAAGTCAACTTGCTAAGGAATAACTCCACAAGTCGACTTGCAAGGCCAAGACTATGCCATTCTCCTATCCTAAGTGCACTCGAGTCCGGGTATAGAACTCATCTCACAAAGATCACCAAGCATACAAGGAATTAATATTCAAACAATTCAATCACTACATACCATACAGTAATACCAAATTGCACAAAAATATGTCACACAAAAAAATATACAATACAATACAACAAATGTGAAAAGTAGGCAAAACCCACTAGGATGTTTCGTTCCCCGGCAGAGTCGCCATTTTTCTGTAGCATGGTATTCGTTACCATTAGAGATATTGACTAAATCCAAGGTAAATCATACAAGTCGAGTCGCCACCGCACTTCTATTTATCCAAAGGAATGGTTAGAAAGCGAACAAAAACCTAAAAGTTTTATCGAATCAAAAACTAGTAAAAATGTCAGAGATCTGGGTAAGGGGGTTGGTTATGCAATGGGAAGGTATTAGGCACCCAAAGCATCCTAGGTACTCCTAGGGAGCCCTTTTCACATTTGTTGCAAAGGTTGTTGTTTTTTTTTTTGAAAATTTATTTGTGCAAACATGATTTAAGGGATGATAAAAGCGTGTATGTTTATCTAATGTACTACTTACTAAAAGAAGGGTCAAAAGACAATGACTCGCACGGACGTCGCATCCACTGCATACGTATCTCATTTGAATCTGAGAATCAGAGTCTTCATAGCTCGGCTACCTATGGGTAAAAGAGGAGTGTGCTCGCTAAGACATCACGTCTTATGCCTACGTATCTCATCTAGGATGAAAATCAGAGCAAAACATAGTCCGACCACCTATGGGGTAAGGGTTGTGTTTTTGGGTGAACGACGTTACTACGCAATCTACCGGATGCTCGACCTTTGGAGACTTATTCGCCTGTAGTAGAAGGAGATAACGTGTTCTTAGGTGAAGAAAAATCAATGAGTTGTTTGCGTTTTAGGAACGCTCATGCAAAAGGGGAAATGAGGATAAGACCTCATAGCTCTTTACCCTGGACAGGGTGAGCTCATAACAAAAAGTGGGGATTCAGAAAGGTGGAACCCTCTCCACTGACCGACCGGACAAAATATCTTGGGCTTTTGTTCTGAAGCATCGACACGTAGTGTGAGCATAAAGAACGACACACTGAATAACGGGGGATTGATTACAAATCCCTTTTATCCGTTAATTTCCTCTTCATGGAGGTCTTCAGGCACAAGAGTAAACACACAAAACATTGCCTCCTATCAAGGTCTTCCAACTAGGAAAGCGGTAAAATGCGGGAAAAGTAAAGGGATCGAGAGGTCTACCGCACGGATAAAGATCCGAAGTAACAGTAATTAACGAAACAAGAAACCCAGAGATCCTTCCAAGCTAACACCATCAAATAAAGTGAGTCAGTACAAGCAATCGGAATAAACCTCCGGGTGGTATCCCACAAATAAAGTGGAATACCAAGCAAGCTATCCCTGCAAGAGTATGTGAGCCCTCACGAAAACTCAACGAACGGGTTAGAGTAACAAGATGGAATCGGGGAGAAAACAATGCCATAACAAACACAAAACAGGTTAGAGCAAACAGAAAAAAATCAAATGTTGTTGCGATCGTTGCTGCATCGCCTAGCGAAAGCTTAGCGAAGCTTCGCTGCAAGCTCGCCTAGCGAAGTGGCTAGCGAAGGCCTGCGGGTTCTAGATTTCCCATTGATAACAGTACGATTTTAGGGACTCCAAACCCTATGGTATCCCTTTCAAAAATCAAATGATCAGACATTCAAAGCATTTCTTTACACATTCATGCATATCTAAACCCGTGGGCAAAAACTGAACGATACCTCACACATTCAGAGTATTCAAATTAAAAGCATAAAGTAATGGGGATAAGGGCAAACCTGATTGGAGAGACCGATAAAACTCGAAAGGCACGGCTGGGTTTGCAAGGCAATGTCAGGGTTTGCGGGAGATGGAGGCAAAGTGTGTGAGTCAGGGTGAACTTCTCAGAGCTGCCTGGAGGTTTCTGCAGATTAGTTCGCCTCTCTCCTTCTTTCCCTCTTTCTACTCTTTCTGTCCAGGGTTTGTAATAGTCTCTAGTCCTGGTCTCTCTAATAATCTCCTCTCCCTTTCTTCTCAAATGAAGCTTGGTATTTATAACGTGATTTTGGTGACTTGGTGGGCTCAGAGTCAAGCCCAAAATTTTCTGTTATTTTCCAAAATACACGCGCTTCACCTAGCGAAGGATCTGCTCACTTAGCGAGCATGACAGTTCCTTTCGCTAAGCGAACCAGTCTGCTCGCCTAGCGAGCATGACAGCTCAGGAACAAAATTTTGCTCCTTCAAGTTTAGCATTTTGAATGATGAATAGGCCCCATTGGAACATGTTGGAAGTAACTCACGTCATTCCCTTGCATTGACTGATCACCCGAATAGAATCCACAAAGTTTCTTGGATGATACTCAAGCTTCAAACAAAAGATGTTAGTGACACATTTTGTGCTTTTGGTTAGTAAACAAAAATAAGAGAAACAATGATATATAATTCAAGCATGCTTGGTGATCTCAAACCAATCACAAGGAGTCCCACCCAAAGGCAAAGGGAACCAAGATGCTAAAGATCCTTGAGACAATGCAAATCCAATGTTATGATGCCATGAGGGATATTAGGGTCAAAATTGGGGTCTTACACCTTCTGATTAGGGTTTTGATGTGTTAAATATGTAGGTCTAATGTGGCTAATGGGCTTGCACATGTTTGGTTTGGTTCATGAACAAAAGGTGCAAAAGTGAGGTGTGAAAGTAAATTCTAATTGTGGCAAAACTTAACTGAGTTGACAACAAAAGTTCATGGCCAAATGAGGAAATGCAAGGGCTGGTCGATTTTGTGGTCTGACTGATTTGGCTTGTGCAGCACAAAAACAGTCCAACAGGGTGACTTTTAGGCTATATATCTTGATGATTATGTAACCAAATGGCAAGGCAATGCAAACAGTAGGAAGAGTGCATGGAGATTAACATCTTTCATGTTGAACACAAGTTGAAATGAAGAGTGGAGAGAGGTGAAAAATAGCCATGAAGTTCAGGTTCCATAACTGCAAAATGGTTGGGCCAGTTTGGCCTAAATGCTGCCTAAAAATTCAGTTCATGATGCCAACTTTAGATGAGTGTATCTTTCAAACCAATGATCCAAATGAGATAATTCCAAAAGGATGTGAAAGAGGACATGGCAAAGTAAAATTTTTATAAAGAAAGTGTTTTCAAAAGATGCTTGAAGTGCAAGAAATCTGGCCCATAAGTCTTGACAAATCTTGAAGATTTTTTGAAGATTTCTAAGTGTCCTAAAATAATGTCTCACTTTGACCAAGCATAACTTTCTCAATTTTAATCCAAATGAAACAAATGTTATATCTCTAGAAAGCTTGGAACAAGAGGAACAACTTTTACGTTGGAGAAATTTTCAAATGGAGCATGCATCTTGATGGAAAATAGGCTTAAAGTGTGTGCAACAACCATAAAAACTTGCCCTAAATGCAAAGTCAACTATTTCCAAATTTAGTACCTTTTCCAACTCCTGATTAAATGATGAATCCATGATCCAACCTTGATCAAATTTCATATGTAGGCTCCCTTAGGAATGAATTTTGAGATTCCACTTTCAAAATGTCAGTAGTTGACTTTTCTAGCCCCACAGTTGACTTTTCCCAAACTGTCTGATTCCCAATTCCATTGATCAATTGAAGCACCTCTAGCTCAAATAAAGAGCTGATTTTTTGTATGTAGACCCTTGTGGACATATGGAGGGCCATGGAAAAGAGTTTTACCCAAGGAATCAGAAATAAACCGATTTTATACCAAACCCTAGTTTTAGGGCAAAATGATTAGGAACTGATTGCACTCATTGCCAATGGATCTTTGTGAGATAATTGTGAATCTTTCTAGGCCAAGATGCCTCTCTAATCATGATATGAATGTGCTCCTCTACTTCCAATCAAACATTTCCTGTTGCAGGTATCCATGAAACCCTAATTTTCTGATTAATTCCAGATGCACACTCTGAGAGCTCTGAATCTTCTACTGATGAAACTGAGCACCATAATAAGACATATGGACCTCCTTGAGACCCTTGAGACTTGTATATTTGGGAGATGAAGTCCAATTCTCAAGCTTGCTCTGTGTGGGCTCCTTCTGTTAAGGGGTGATCAATCAAACTCTGATTCCCAAGTCACTAATGCAGTATGCAATGAGTATGCCCTAGTATGATGCTAATGCAGTGTGAAACATAATCCCATGCTTCCATAAAAAATGAAGGGTAAATTTTAGGGTATTACAACTGCATCTCAGTAGCAACATGCTCTAAGGCTACAATCTTATCCTCCACAAGTTCTCTAATAAATTGGTGACGGATATCAATATGTTTTGTCCTGCTGTGCTGAATAGGATTCTTAGAAATGTTTATAGAATTTAGGTGGTCACAGTACAATGTCATGACATCTTGCGTGACATTGTATTCAGTTAGCATTTGTTTCATCCACACCAGTTGAGAACAACTACTTCCAGATGCTATGTATTCAGCTTTAGCAGTAAATAGAGACACACAATTTTGCTTCTTACTAAACCATGATATTAAATTGTACCCCAAGAAGAAGCATCCTCCTGGTGTGCTTTTCTTATCATCAGCACTTCCAGCCCAATCAGCATCACAATATCCAGACAACACAAATTCAGATCCATGAGTGTATAGCATCCCATAGTCACTAGGGCTATTGACATATTTCAGGATCCTTTTCACATGGTTTATATGGCTCACCTTTGGTTCAGCTTGATGTCTAGCACATACACCTATAGCAAAAGCAATGTCAGGTCTGCTTGCTGTGAGATATAGCAGACTCCCTATCATGCTTCTGTAGAGACTTTGATCCACACTGACCCCATTTTCATCTTTAGACACTTTCAGATGAGTAGGAGCAGGTGTCCTCTTATGGCTTGCATTCACCATGCCAAACTTCTTAACAATATTTTTGGCATATTTACTTTGAGATAGAAAGATAGAATCTTCCATCTGCTTGACTTGCAGGCCAAGAAAATAGGTTAGTTCTCCAACAAGGCTCATTTCAAATTCAGACTGCATTTGCTCAACAAAATGTTGAACCATCATACTTGACATCCCACCAAACATAATATCATCCACATATATTTGAACCACCATGAGCTTTCGTCCTTCATCTTTGACAAATAAAGTCTTATCAATACCTCCCTTCCTGTATCCATTGGCAATGAGAAACACTGTGAGTCTCTCATACCAAGCTCTAGGAGCTTGTTTCAACCCATAGAGAGCTTTCCTCAACTTATACACATGCTTTGGAAGGTTTGGGTCTGTGAACCCTTAGGTTGTTCAACATACACTTCCTCATTTAAGTAGCCATTTAAGAAGGCACATTTCACATCTATTTGGAATAGTTTAACTTTCAGAATACATACCACTCCTAGCAATAATCTAATGGACTCCAGGCGAGCTACAGGAGCAAATGTTTCATCAAAGTCAACTCCTTCAACTTGAGTGTATCCTTGTGCTACCAATCTTGCTTTATTTTTAGTAACCACACCTTTTTCATCAGATTTATTCTTGTAGACCCACTTTGTTCCAATGACATTGATTCCTTCAGGTCTTGGAACCAATTCTCACACTTCATTTCTCTTGAATTGGCCTAACTCTTCCTGCATGTCAATGATCCAGAATTCTTTAGTTAAGGCTTTTTTGACATTCTTAGGCTCAATCTTGGACACAAAATAGGCATGTGAGATCACTTCCGTTGATCTAGTGGTGACCCCTTTATTTGGGTCTCCTAAAATGAGATCTTTAGGATTATCCTTCTGAATTCTGATAGAAGGTCCCTTATTAACTTTATCAGCTTCAGGTTCAGCTTGAGTGGACTTACTCTCATTACTTTTGTCTAGGAGATCAGTTGGGGCATCATTCAGAAATGTTTCAACATCGTCTGTGACATAAACCTCTTGATCATCAATAACAACATTGATAGATTCCATCATAACTTTTGTTCTGGAATTAAAAACTCTAAAGGCTCTGCTGTTTGTTGAGTAGCCCAGAAATATTCCTTCATCACTCTTGGGGTCCATTTTCCTTCTTTGTTCACGATCAGCCAAGATATAACCTTTACTACCAAACACATAGAAGTATTTTACAATAGGTCTTCTTCCCTTCCAGACTTCATATAAAGTGGTTGGGGTCCCTTTCCTCAAGGTTACTCTATTGTGAACATAACAAGACGTGTTCATAGCTTCGGGCCAGAAGTGGTAAGGCAACTTCTTAGCATGAATCATAGCTCTAGCAGATTCTTGGAGAGTTCTATTTTTTCTTTGCACCATACCATTTTGTTGAGGGGTAATGGGAGAAGAGGACTCATGACCAATTCCTTCAGATGAACAGAATTCTGCAAATTTATTGTTCTCAAATTCTTTCCTATGATCACTTCTGATTCTGATAACATGACTCTCTCTTTCTCTTTGATGTCTTTGGCAAAGATCTTTGAACACATCAAACACATCAGATTTTTCCCTTATAAAATTCACCCAGGTATATATGGAGAAGTCGTCCACCACAACATAAGCATACCTTTTCCCACCAAGACTTTCCACCTGCATAGGTCCCATCAAGTCCATGTGGAGAAGTTACAACATTTTAGATGTGGTGTCATGTTTGATCTTCTGATGTGACATCTTTGTCTACTTTCCAATCTGACATTCACCACAAACTCTTCCTTCATCAATCTTTAATTTTGGGATTCCTCTGACAGCTTCAACAAATATGTTCCTCTTCATTCCTTTAAGATGCAGACGACCCAATTTTTGATGCCATAGTTTCACTTCTTCTTCTTTAGCTAGAGCACATATTGATGAATAGCTAGTTTCTTGAGAATTCCACATATAGAAGTTGTCCTTAGACCTGACTTCTTTCATGATCACCTCAAATTTTGCATTAGTAATCAAGCATTCCGTTTTTGTGAAGTTCACATTTATACCTTGGTCGCATAGTTGACTGATACTTATCAGGTTTGCAGCCAATCCTTTAACAAGCAGCACATTATCAAGGTTAGAGACTCTAGGGCAGTTCAGCCAACCCTTTGCTCCATCACTAAAAGTTACATAGCTGGTGGCATGAGGTTGGAGGTCAATTAGCAGGTTTTTGCTTCCAGTCATGTGTCTGGAACATCCATTGTCAAAGTACCAATTTTCTTTGGCTGAGACTCTGAAGGAGGTGTGAGCTATCAAGTTATTAGCACTAGTCCTAGGAACCCATTGTTTTCTATTAACAGGGATATGTTGTTTGGGTCTAGGTTGATGATGAGTAGAACTAGGATAACCATACAGCCTAAAGCAGAATGGTTTTATATGGCCAAATTTCCCACAGTAATGACATCTTCATCTTTTGTGTTTTCCTTTATGTTGTCTTTCCTTGTGATGTTGAGACACCTGATGTGACATCTTTGGTTTGATACCAGTGAGACTACAATCAGGAGAGGATTCATTGAACCCAAGGCCATTCATGTCTCCTGCCATCTTTCAAGTCTGGAGTTAGGGAACACGACTTCGATCTTCAACTTAGAAATGGTTTCTAAGTGTTTTGTCTTCTCATCCTCTAGTTGGGTTATCAGTTTCTTCTGATTCTCCACTTGGTGAAACACTTCTTCACTTCTGAAATACAACTTCCTATAGGAAGTAGCTAATTCATCAAAGGTTAATTCATCATCACTGGAGTCTTCATCAGAATCCCATCTTCCAGTCAAGGCAGTCAAAAGATTGGCAGACTCTCCTTCTGTTTCACTTTAAGAATTGTCATCAGACCAAGTTGAAGCAAGACTTTTCTTTTGTTTCTTGAGATAGGTCCCACATTCAGCTCTAATGTGTCCATACCCTTCACATTCATGGCACTGAATTCCTTTGCCCTGTTTGGATTTTTCCTCAAATTTTGTTCTTCTTCCAGCATCATTGGTCCTACTGATGTCAAATGAGTTATTCTTGACATTAGACTTTGACCTCACATCCATCCTCTTCAGGAGTTTGTTGAATTGTCTCCCAAGTAATGCTACATCATTTTCCAGACCTTCATCAGTATCCTGACTACTGTCTTCCTCTTTTTCTTCAGTGTTTGACATAAAGGCTATGCTTTTGACTTTCTTTTCAGATCCATCACTCATTCCTAACTCGAATGTTTGGAGGGATCCAATTAGCTCATCCACTCTCATCTTGCAGACATCTTGAGATTCTTCTATGGCTGTCACTTTCATGGAAAATCTCTTGGGAATTGACCTGAGAATTTTTCTGACAAGATTTTCATCTGACATCTTCTTACCCAGGGCTCCTGAGGCATTAGCAATTTTAAGGATATTCATATGGAAGTTATGAATACTTTCATATTCTTTCATCCTTAAATTCTCAAACTTAGTTGTAAGCAACTGCAATCTAGACATCTTCACTCAAGAGGTACCTTCATGAGTGGTTTTGAGAATATTCCAAGCATCTTTAGCCACCTCACAGTTGCTCACCAGTCTGAAGATGTTCTTATCAACCCCATTGAATATAGCATTCAATGCTTTAGAGTTTCCAAGAGCTAGTTCATCCTCCTCCTTGGTCCATTCTTCCTCAGGCTTCTTATCAGTTGTAACTTCTCCTTCCTTCACAGTGAAGGGATGTTCCCAGCCTGTTAGAACAGCCTTCCAAGCCTTATTATCCAAATATTTCAAGAAGGCTACCATTCGAGGTTTCCAGTAGTCATAGTTAGATCCATCCAGAATTGGTGGTCTGCGTACAGATCCTCCGTCTCTATCCATAGTACCAGAAAGTAACGTCCCAAGATCTCACCCAGAACCAGAGTAGGATGCCTACTCTGATACCAATTGAAATTCTGGAATCAGATATAAGATGTCTAAGGTAATGTCACCACACTAATATCTGAACAACAAATAAAATATAAACTGGATATAAACAAAGAAACAATTGAACAAGCGACACAAGCAATTGTTAACCCAGTTCGGTGCAAACTCACCTACATCTGGGGGCTACCAAGCCAGGAAGGAAATCCACTAAACAGAATTAGTTCAAAGACTCTCAGTAAATAACTTCAAGTTACAGTCTTTTCCCCTAATCTCTACCCGTGTGACTTCTATCTAAGAACTCTTAGATATGAGACGCAACTCACTCCCCCTCAATCACATCAGCGATATAAAAACAAATACAAAAGAAAGAAGACACACTTCAAGGACACATATTTGATCTTGCTTAAAAGCTTCAACTAAGTAAACAAACACTTGTGCTTCAAAGCTTAGAATGGACAAAATACAATACAAAACTCAATCCAATTCATACATCACCAAGATGAATGAATGACTCACAATACACAAGCTCACACGGGGCTAAAACCCTAAAACTCTTTCTCTTTATCGTTCGTCTCTTGTGTGTCTAAACCAGGTTTTACATGGACTTTAAATAGAAGTTTTTTGAATGGGCCTGGGCAACATAAAACCCTAATTCTATTTTACTTACGTATCTCCTAAGAAACAACAGCTAATCATGCCTTATTGGAAAATAGATCATTATGGTTTTAAATCAAATTACTCCTTGAATAGCGCGTTCAATCTCCACATAAGCACAAAAAATTGCATGAAAAGATCAATATCAAGATACATAACATTCAGACTGAATGTTCTGTGTACACATGTCTTAACATCGGGTCTGACATCTTAGCTAAATCTTGCACAACCATATTTAAACATCCTGCAGGAAGCTGATATTATATGTCAAGAAAACACGCGTGATAACTTTTGATAATTCTAAGTTTTACCAAAATTGATGCCAACACATAGAACCAACACCTATGGCCCCCCACATCTTAGTTTGTACCTCATTTACTATCTGGTTCAAAGTATATGTACCTTTATGGTTTCCCATTCTACCTTTTCCTTTTGGTGCAAGTTATACTTTTCATCACTTCAATATCCCATTCTCTTTGTTTTTGTAGTTCCACGAACAATGGAGCTCTGACTTTCTCATTGCACATTGAGAATAGGTAGGCACGAGGTTACAAATCTTTGGCGACCACATTCTTATTTATTCCCCTTTCTCCTTCCTTAGGGCACCACTCATCTCTGTCATGATCCATATCATTTATCTTCAATCATATCCATTCACCTTAGTGACATAATGCCTTTATTTGGAACCAAACACCATATTTCTTTAGAATTCCATATATACCCTTTTAGTACAATTGTCCACCTTTGCGTTAAGAGATGTTTTCCTTGAGGCCGAATACTTAATTCCTTGTTTTCATCCAGATCATATAGAGTGGTATGATGTCTATGGCGCCCCACATATTGGTCCTATGTGGTTGCAAATACCATTTTCGGTATGGATTATAATAATACCCTTACCTTTGGTTCCAAAGTATACCATTCCGTTACTTTTACCAAATCATTCATTTCTTTGACCTTGGTTACTTTTCTCTATCACTGCATTCATCTCCATGATTCATTATTCACTACATTCATTCAAAAGCTTCTACCTTCATTCAGTGTCATCTTGTGAACCGGGAGATATTTGCCTTGATGCCAAACACTTAATTCCTTTATTTTCGGCCAGACCATATACAATGGCATGATGCCTTAGGCCCCTCACATAATGGTTCATGCCAGTTTTTCTCCTGGGTTCAGATTTTTTCCCTTTTTGGAGTCAAACCAGATTATCCTTTGGTTCAGACCATATTTGTTATAACACTTCTCTTTCACCCCCCACCATTACTTCTCTAAACTACAAAGCTCTGAATCCCTTATTGCACTATAAGGATGCGTAGGCATGAGGGCCCTAATCCTCACCGAGCACTCTATATATTTCCTTTCTTTTCCCTTTATTCTTTTGAGAGTAACCTTTAAATAGAACACCCATCTGATCCTAGAATAATAAAAACGGTTCCCGTTGAGTACAACGGATGTAAGGGGTGCTGATACCTTACCCTCGCATAACCGACTTCCTTACCCGGTTATCTTTTTTTCTCGGGTTTTGTCGATGTTTTCCCTTTCCTTCGGGAATAACTAAAGTTTGATGGAGACTTTGTTATATTTCGAACATGCGATACATTCAAATATATTTTCGCTAGCTTCAGCTAGCGACTCTGCTGGGAAAATCTTCTACTTGGAGTACTTCCTAGTCGCTAAAAGGAGTCGAGTCTAGTTTTGTTTTCTTTCTTAGATTTAGGTGTTTATCTTCATGCTTTACTCACTTTATCTTTATGTTATTTATCACTTGCTTCACTGTTTTGCATTTTGCGTACTCTATTATTTAAGATATTTGTATATGTTGTTGTTGAGTTGGGGTGATGTTACATGAGTGAAGCTCTACACCCTAGCTTAGTGTACACACACGATAGACTTGTGGATACTCGTGTACACTTGCGTTTTACGCGTTGGGTTTTCACCAGAACCACACCCAGACTAGATTCACTTGGAATTACTTTTGTCCTGCGATAATTCGCTACGGCAGGGTATTTTCATTTTAAGTCGATGACTCTAGGAGACCTCTTAGGGACCACCTTTGAGAATAGTACATAGCTTTGAGGGGGATATGGGTTTTTCTTGACGAAAACCATAAACTCTATATACCCTATTTCTCATACTACGTTGATACATTAAACTTACTGAAATTCTGGTATCAAATATGAGATGTCGAAGGTAATGTCACGACACTAAAATCTGAACGATATAAACAGTATAAAAGATAAAGAACAGTAATGCAAGTGACACAAGCAATTATTGACCCAGTTCGGTGCAAACTCACCTACGTTTGGGGGCTACCAAGCCAGGAAGGAAATCCACTAAACAAAATTAGTTCAAAGACTCTCAGTAAACAACTTCAAGTTACAGTCTTTTCACTTAATCTCTACCCGTGTGACTTCTACCTAAGAACTCTTAGATATGAGATCCTACTCACTCCCCCTCAATCACAGCAGTGATGTAAAACAAGTATTACAATGAAAAGAAGAGACTCTTCAAAAACACATACTTGATCTTGCTTAAAAGCTTCAACCAAGTAAACACACACTCATGCTTCAAAGCATAGAGTGTACAAATTACAATCAGAAGTCAGTCCAATTCAATCATCTATGGATGAATGAATGGCTCACAATACACATGACACAAAATTGAAACCCTTACTCTCTCTCAGTATTTAGTTCGTTATGTCTTGTGTATAAAACCAGGTATTCCATGCCCTAAGTGTTTGGCTGGGCTTGGACATCATAAAACCCTAAAACTATTTTCCATTCATATCTTCTCATGACAGCTGATTATATCTCGTTTGAAAATAAGTCAATATGGTTGTAATTACTGATTGAGTCGCGCATTCAATCATCTCATCAATCACACAGAGATTAGCATAAAAAACGCAATTACACAATACATAACATTCAGACTGAATGTTCTGTATACAGATGTCATCACATCGGGTCTGACATCTCAGTAAAATATTGCACATCCATATTTTAAACACCCTGCAGGAACATGTTATCTCATGTCAAGATAACACTTGTGATAACTTGTGAACACTCTAGGTTTTACCAAAATTGCTACCAACACATAGAACCAACAAACTCCCCCTTTGGCAAATTTTGGGTAAAACATGCATCAGACCATTTGTTTCACAAGAGTAAAAAACACATAAGCAGTTTAGCAGTAGAAGTAATGAAACACACATTTACTAGCTAAAATAGCAACTAGTAAACACATATTAAACACACATGAGCTTGTGCTCCTTCTCCCCCTCAGTCTGCTCAACACAGACATCACCTTCAACATCACCTGTAACATACACCTCCTCATCTAACATCTCCTTCAACAACACATATACTAAATAGAATATCTCCAACATACATCATCTTCAATATCATCTGTCATCTGTTTATAGCATAGCTACATATCATCTTTCATCTGTTTATAGCATAACTACGTTAGCTACAACTCCTTTAGCTATTTCTCCCCCTTTTTAGCCAAAAGACACCAAAGAGACCAATGAGACAAAATAAATGTCTATTAGTCAAACAGAATGTCACACAGAATGTCAAAGCATATTGTTAGGTGTTACAAATCCATAAACATACACAGCTTTACAAGCTGAGATAAAAATCCAGAAAAAATACATCAAGGCATCAAAACATGACTGCCAAAAAAAAAAACCACCATCAGAACATCCAGAACAGCACACCATCAGACTAGTGGGGAATACGTTCAACAAAACTAGTCAGAGGAGCTTGCATCTTCATCAGCTTCAGAACCAGAATTGCCACTTGATTCATCTTGAGATTCAGACCTCTCACTAGAGGTTTGGACTTCTGTTTCCTTGGCCTGTCCAACATTATCTCTATCAGCTTGCTCCAAGCTATCAATTAGAACCTCCAAAGCTTCTTTCTTGGCTTTAGCTACCTTTATCCCAGTCTCCAATTCCTTACAAGTTTCTTTCAATTCAGCAATCAGACCACCTTTTGAGGTTGTCTTCTTCACATCAGATGTCATGACAATGTCATTGACATGACTGTCTTCAAACAATTTGTAATGAACTGATAGAGGGGGTTTCCTTATACTAGGAAGATTATTTGTGCTCAGAATTCCAGGTTGTTGGCTCAGGATGATCCCACAAATTATTGAGGGAAAAGCTATGGGCAGCTTCACTGCATTTTTTGAACCATGTTTGACAATTTGTTCAAACATGAATCTACCATAATCAAACATCAACTTGGTTCCAACAACAAAGATGAACCTTCCAAGAGCATTTTAGATTGTAGAGATGTGATTGGTTGGTACCCAGTTTGCTGACCCTATCTTGTGCAAAATAGCATGTTTCACAGTTAGCTTTTCAGCACGGAGATGCTTCTTGCTAGGCCACTCCTTGACCTGTCTTGCAGTTATTTCCCTACAGACCTCATTGTCTATGGCTCCTAGTTCACATGCACCTTCTGTTCCTCTTCCTAGAAACTTATTAATCACAGTTGGAGAAATATTGACACAGTTCCCTCTTACAAACACCTTACAAAACTCTTTGTTGTTTTTATCAGCAATGTCCTCAGGGATGTTCACCACAAATTCTTTAACCAGACCTTCAAAACACTAAGATAACCCAGTAACAGTTTTCATTAATCCAGCAGTTTTAATTAGGTCCATGACCTCTTTAACCTCCACAACATCCTTGCCCAGTTCTCTCTCCACATCCACCCGTCTTTGGATTACAAACTTCCATTTAGCTGCTCCATCTTCAAGATGGAAAGAAATATTATCCAGGTGTACAACAACAACTTTTGCAGGGGATTTCCTAACAGTTGTGCTCTTGACCTGGGAGATGTTAGGGACAACTTCTTCAACATCTTCACCTGAGTCAGAACTGTCTCTCACTTTCCTCTTCTTTACCTCAACCATGCTCCAAGACTTTGAGGGGCCTACAGCAGTAGCCTTCTTAGCAATTTTGGCTGTCATTATCTCAGCCACATACCTACCCTTTTTGGTTGTCATCCTCTTAGCCACACTAGGCTTCAGGTGATGAAGCAAGCTATCATCTTTATCATCCGAACTCTCAACTTCTAGGCGAATCACCTTCATAGCAGAGTCATGCTTCTTAGACTGAGAAGTATTGGCAATAGGTGATGCCACATATTTCTTACTAGACAAAGTTTGCCCTAAAGAGCACAATCCTTCAGCAACTATATCTTTTTCAGACCTGGATGAATCATCATCCTTCTCATTGTGAGGTCCAACCTCAGGAAGGGGTTCCCTTCTTGATAGAGGAGTAGAAACTCCCTTTATAGAGTGTCCTTCATTGAGGATCCTCGTGACAAGATTTCTAATGACGCGATCAGTGTGATGCATGTCGTCCTTAGAGCTAGGGGTATTAGAACCATTACCTTGAGTATGGAATGAAGTGGAGGATGAACCAGAAGCGTCGCCTGGAATGACAGACAGGGGAATCACGTCCAAAATATATTCATTAAGAAAGTCCATAGAGGGCGTTCTATGTTTGTGCGCAGGTTTGGTAGTTTTAGAACCAGATGGTGAAGGATGTTGTGACATCTTGTTGTCTTGTGGAAAGGTTTCTGTTGCTCTAGCAGAGAAGGTTGATGAAGTTGCAGGAAGGTGTAAATGTTTGAGTAGAGGTTACGTGTGAAAAGGCTATAGATGGAAGTTCCAATACTAGGTGATGATTTACCATAAATGGGGCACTTTATTTTAAGTGGGAAGACAATATTTTTATTACCTTTTCCACTCCAAATTAATTGCAACAAATTCTCATAGATACAAATCCCTAATTTCCCTCTTAGACATTCAAATTGATTAGCATCCAAAGCCTTTGTAAATATATCAGCTAACTGCATTTCAATAGCAATATGCTCCAGGGCTATGATCTTATCTTCCACTAGTTCTCTAATAAAATGATGACGAAGATCAATATGTTTTGCCCTGCTGTGCTGAATAGGATTCTTAGAAATATTTATAGCACTTAAGTTGTCACAGTACAATGTCATGACATCTTGCGTGACATTGTATTCAGTCAGCATTTGTTTCATCCAAACCAGTTGAGAACAACTACTTCCAGCTGCTATGTATTCAGCTTCAGCAGTGGACAGAGACACACAATTTTGTTTCTTACTAAAACATGATATTAGGTTGTTCCCCAAGAAGAAGTATCCTCCTGATGTGCTTTTCCTATCATCAGCACTTCCAGCCCAGTCAACATCACAGTATCCAGCCAGCATAGATCCAGATCCATGAGTGTATAACATCCCATAGTCACTGGTGCCATTGACATATTTCAGTATCCTTTTCACTTGGTTTATGTGACTGACTTTTGGTTCAGCTTGATATCTAGCACAAACACCTACAACAAAAGCAATGTCAGGTCTGCTTGCTGTGAGATATAGCAGACTCCCTATCATGATTCTGTAGAGACTTTGATCTACACTAACACCATTTTCATCTTTGGAAACTTTCAGATGAGTAGGAGTAGGTGTCCTTTTATGACTTGCATTTTCCATGCCAAACTTCTTAACAATGTTTTTGGCATATTTGCTTTGAGATAGAAAGATAAAATCTTCCATCTGCTTGACTTGTAGCCCAAGAAAATAGGTCAGCTCTCTAGCAAGGCTCATTTCAAACTCAAACTGCATTTGTTTAACAAAATGTTCAACCATTTGATCTGACATCCCACCAAACACAATATCATCCACATATATTTGAGCCACCATGAGTTTTCCTCCTTCATTCTTAACAAATAAGGTGTTGTCAATGCCTCCCTTCCTATATCCATTGTTGATGAGAAACACTCTGAGTCTATCATACCAGGCCCTAGGAGCTTGTTTCAAATCATAAAGGGCTTTCCTCCACTTATACACATGCTTTGGAAGATTTAGATCTGTAAACCATTTAGGTTGTTCAACATACACTTCCTCATTTAAGTAATCATTCAAGAAGGCACTTTTTACATCCATTTGGAACAGTTTAAACTTCAGAATACATGCCACTCCAAGCAATAGTCTAATGGACTCAAGGCGAGCTACAGGGGAAAATGTTTCATCAAAGTCAACTCCTTCAACTTGGGTGTATCCTTGTGCTACTAATCTTGCCTTATTTTTAGTAACCACCCCTTGTTCATCAAATTTATTCTTGTAAAACCACTTTGTTCCAATAACATTTATTCCTTCAGGTCTTGGAACCAGTTCCCATACTTCATTTCTCTTAAATTGGCCTAACTCTTCTTGCATGGCATTGATCCAGAATTCATCAGTCAAGGCTTCCTTGACATTCCTAGGCTCAATCTTGGACACAAAACAACCATGTGAGATCACTTCCCTTGATCTAGTTGTGATCCCTTTATTTGGGTCTCCTATAATGAGATCTTTAGGATGATCCTTTTGAATTCTGATAGAGGGTCCTTTTTTAATTTTGTTAGGTTCAGGTTCAGCTTGAGTGAGTTCACTCTCATTACTTTTGTCTGGGAAATCAGCTGGGGCATCATTCGGAGATGTCTCAACATCGTCTGTGACATCAGTCTGTTGATCATCAAATACAACATTGATAGATTCCATCATTACTTTTGTTTTGGAATTAGAGACTCTAAATGCTCTGCTGTTTGTTGAGTAGCCCAGAAATATTCCTTCATCACTCTTGGGATCCATCTTCCTTCTTTGTTGACGATCAATCAAGATATAACATTTACTACCAAACACATGGAAGTATTTGACAGTACGTCTTCTTCTTTTCCAGACTTCATATAAAGTAGTAGGAGTCCCTTTCTTCGAGGTTACTCTGTTATGAACATAGCATGTTGTGTTCATAGCTTCAGCCTAGAATTGGTAGGGCAACTTCTTCTTCTTTGGCTAAAGTACACATTGAAGAACAACCAGTTTCTTGAGAACTCCACATGTAACAGTTGTCTTTAGACCTGAATCCTTTCATGATCACTTCATTTTCTTTATTAGTAATCATACATTCAGTTTTTGTGAAGTTTACATTTAGACCTTGGACACATAGTTGACTGATACTGATTAGGTTTGTAGTCAGTCCTTTAACAAGTAACACATTGTCAAGGTTAGGGACTCCAGGGCAGGTTAGCTTTCCAATTCCCTTGATTTCACCCTTTGCTCCATCACCAAAGGTTACATAGATGGTGGCATGAGGATGAAGGTCAATTAGCAGGTTTTTACTTCCAGTCATGTGTCTGGAGCATCTACTGTCAAAATACCAGTCTTCTTTGTCTGAGACTCTAAAGGAAGTGTGAGCTATCAGGTTGGTAGCACCAGTCTTAGGAACCCATTATTTTATGTTGACAGGAGTTTGGTATTTGGGTCTAGGTTGATGAAGAGAAGGACTAGGATAGCCATACAACTTAAAGCAGGATGGTTTTATGTGGCCAAATTTCCCCAGTAATGACATCTCCATCTTTGGTGTTTTCCTTTATGTTGTCTTTCCTTATAATGTTGTGACACATGATGTGACATCTTCGGTTTGCGACCAGTGTGACTACACTCAGGTTTGGATTAATTGAACCCAAGGCCAGACTTCCATCTTTGGTATTTTCCCTTATGATGTTGTGACACATGCTGTGACATCTTTGGTTTGCTACCAGTGTGACTACACTCAGGTTTGGATTCATTGAACCCAAGGCCAGACTTGTCTCCTGCCATTTTTCCAGTCTGGAGAATTTTGTCTAAGGTATCAGATCCGTTGTTTAGCATTCTGACATACTTTTTCATCTCATCCAGTTTGGAGTTCAAGAACACTACTTCAGTCATCAATTTAGAGATGGTTTCCAATTGTTCTACCTTCTCATTCTCCAGTTGTGTTATCACTTTCTTCTGACTTTCCACTTGTTGACACACTTCATCACTTTTGTGACACAAATTTCTGTAGGTAGAGGCTAACTCATCAAAGGTTGCTTCATCATCACTGGAGTCTTCATCAGAACCCCATCTTCCAGTCAAGGCAGTAACAAGGTTTGCAAACTCTCCCTCTATTTCACTTTCATTAGACCAAGTAGCAGCAATACTCTTCTTCTGTTTCTTGAGGTAGGTCCCACATTCAGCTCTAATGTGTCCATACCCATCACATTCATGGCACTGAACTCCTTTTCCTTGTTTGGACTTTTCATCAGATCTTGTTCTTCTTTCAGCATCATTGGACCTACTGATGTTAGATGAGATGTTCTTGACATTATACTTAGACCTTACATCCATCTTTTTCAGAAGTTTGTTGAAATGTCTCCCTAGTAATGCTACATCATTTGCCAGATCATCATCAGTCTCTTGACCACTTTCTTCCTCTTTCTCTTCAGTGTTTGACATGAAGGCTATGATTTTGACTTTCTTTTCAGATCCATCACACATTCCCAACTCAAATGATTGGAGGGATCCAATTAGCTCATCCACTCTCATATTGCAAATGTCTTGAGATTCTTTTATAGCTGTCATTTTCATGGCAAATCTCTTGGGAAGTGACCTGAGTATTTTCCTCACTAGTTTTTCGTCTGACATCTTCTCACCCAAGGCTCCTAAGGCATTAGCAATTTCAAGGATATTCATATGAAAGTCAAGGATATTTTCATCTTCTGTCATCCCCAAATTTTCAAACTTGGTAGTGAGCAACTGCAATCTAGACATCTTCACTCTAGAGGTGCCTTCATGAGTGGTTTTGAGAATATTCCAAGCATCTTTAGCCACCTCACAGTTTTTCACCAGTCTGAAGATGTTCTTATCAACCCCATTGAATATAGCATTCAATGCTTTAGAGTTTCCAAGGGCTAGGTCATCCTCCTCCTTGGTCCATTGTTCCTCAGCCTTCTTCTCAGTTGTAATTTCTCTTTCCTTAGTAATAACTGGATGTTCCCAGCCTGTTAGAACAACCTTCCAAGCCTTATTATCCAAAGATTTCAGGAAGGCTACCATTCGAGGTTTCCAGTAGTCATAGTTAGATCCATTCAGAATTGGTGGTCTGTGAACAGATCCTCCTTCTCTATCCATAGTACCAGAAAGTAACGTCCCTAGATCTCACCCAGAACCAGAGAAGGATTCCTGCTCTGATACCAATTGAAATTCTGGTATCAGATATGAGATGTCGAAGGTAATGTCACGAAACTAATTTCTGAATAATATAAACAGTATAAAAGATAAAGAACAGTAATGCAGGTGACACAAGCAATTGTTAACCCAGTTCGGTGCAAACTCACCTACGTCTAGGGGCTACCAAGCTAGGAAGGAAATCCACTAAACAGAATTAGTTCATAGACTCTCAATAAACAACTTCAAGTTACAGTCTTTTCACCTAATCTCTACCCGTATGACTTCTACCTAAGAACTCTTAGATATGAGATCCTACTCACTCCCCCTCAATCACAACAGTGATGTAAAATAAGTATTACAATGAAAAGAAGACACTCTTCAAAAACACATACTTGATCTTGCTTAAAAGCTTCAACCAAGTAAACACACACTCATGCTTCAAAGCTTAGAGTGGACAAATTACAACTCAAAAGTCAGTCCAATTCAATCATATATGGATGAATGAATGGCTCACAATACACATGACACAAGACTGAAACCCTTACTCTCTCTCAATATTTCGTTCGTTATTTCTTGTTTATAAAACCAGATATTCTATGCCCTTTTTATAGAAGCGTTTGGCTGGGCTTGGACATCATAAAACCCTAAAACTATTTTCCATTCATATCTTCTCATGACAGCTGATTATATCTCGTTGGAAAATAAGTCAATATGGTTGTAACTACTGATTGAATGGCGCATTCAATCATCTCATCAATCACACAGAGATTAGCATAAAAAACGCAATCACACAATACATAACATTCAGACTGAATGTTCTGTATACAGATGTCATGGCATCGGGTCTGACATCTCTGTAAAATCCTGCACATCCACATTTTAAACACCCTGCAGGAACATGATATCTCATGTCAAGACAACACTTTTGACGACTTGTGAACACTCTAGGTTTTACCAAAATTGCTGCCAACACATAGAACCAACACTTACAAGAAACAACATATACATATCATCTAGAATATGTTAGAGCTTTGAATCTATGTGATCCATATAATTCCATCATAAATTGTCATTACATCATAATAAAATTTCTTTACATATGCATTTCCAGGATTCCAAGAGGCGAGTTTTTTGATTGAGTACTCAAGATAAAGTATGACTTCTGACAGAAGAGGCATTCACAATTACAAGCTTGTGGAACCGTAGTTGAAAGTTTTTAAAAGACTAGGGGCATGTCTAATTCTTGAGAACAAAGAAGAGTTCAAAAATACTTATGGCAATCTCATAGGAATTCTTAATACTGAAGTCAACACCACAACTGTGCAGACTCTTGTGCAATTTTATGAACCTCCACTGAGATGTTTCACCTTTCAAGATCATCAGTTAGCACCTACTCTAGAAGAAGACTCCCATATTTCAGGGATTGGGATTTTGAATCGAGTTCCTTTTGTCTGCACTAAAGATTTCCCTAAATCTCATATTGTTGTTGAAGCCCTTCATCTGGAGAAGAAGGAAGTAGAGCTTAATCTCAAGCTTAAGGGAGGAATTCATGGTTTCACCTTGAAATTTCTGGTAGATAAGGCCACTACTTTTGCCGATGCTAGAAGCTGGATGGCTTTCAACGCTGTTCTAGCTTTACTCATCTATGGGATTATATTCTTTCTGAATATTTAAGGCTTTGTGGACCTGGATGCTATCCATATTTTTCTATCTAAGAATCATGTTCCCACTATTCTTGTTGATACTTACTACTCTATCCATGTGAGGACTCAAAAGTATAAAAAAAATATTGTATGATGTATTCCTTTACTATATAGATGGTTTATTTCACATCTACCCATCAAAGGTCCTTTTATTGAGAATAAATACAATCTGAAGTGGTCCCAAAGGATCATGTCCTTGAATGCTGAAGATATTTCCTGGTACTCTAGAAGCTACGATATTTTCAAACTCATCCTTAACTATGGTGACTTCCCTAATGTACCTCTTCTTGGTACAAAAGGTGAAATCAACTACAATCTGCAATTGGCACTACATAAGCTGCGATACCCTATGGTGGACAAACCTGATTCCAAGCATGTGGAAGATTTTTTTCTTATACGAAGGAGTCGACAATCCAGAGTTACTCAAGAAGATTATCAAGGCCTGGGGAGAGATATGTCGTCAAGGAAGATCTGAAATGGGTAAGAAGAACTGCTTATCCAAGAAAGCTTACACTAGATGGGGTAAGGATATGGTTAAAGAGATTTTGTTGCCATTTCTGTAAGAGCCATCTATGAGCATCAAGCCTCCGGAACTCACTATTAATCCTATATTTGAAGTTGACAAGATGAAGGGAATTCTCAAGGAGTTAGAGAAAGAGAACGCGGATCTCCGATCTAACCTCGGTAAGATTTCATTGAGAAAGAGAATATGAGGCTCAATCTGAATCAAAACAGGGATAGGGAACTTTAAGCGGACAATGAGGTTCAAGTTGAGTTGTACAAGAGAAGGGAGGTAGGTGAAGCATTGAATGGGATTTATGCTAGTCTATCTGCCAAGAAGAAGGAGTTGGCAGAAACTCAATATCAAGTCAGCAAACTGGAGATGAACTACAAGGCGCAAATCAAGAAACTTCATGACCAATTGGAGGTTTGCAAGAAGGGGTTGAAAGATGCGCAAAGTCGTGTCAAGCAGCTAGCGGTTACTCTTTCTCAGTGCCAGAATGAACTGGACCAAAGGTTTGAAGAGATTCGAGGGTTGAAGGATTAAGCACATAAGGATTGGGAGAATACTAATCTGCTCAAGCAAGAGATTGATCATTGGGAGAGGCACAATGGTCACCTTCAAAGGCTCCTGGATCAGAAGGAGACTTTCTACCAGATCTCTTGGATGGACCTAATCATACCCTATTGCACAACCTTCTTAAGGATGCACAGTATTGGAGGAAAATGCAAGCACACCTGACCCAATTTGCTGAACATGCCACGGAAGTCCTGCCATAATTGTTGAAGGAAGCCTTTGTTGTAGTGTTTCAACATAATGTTCCTTGGGTTGTATTCCATTTGATCTCTGTTTGTAGGGTGGTGATTGATAGAGTTAGAGTTGGGCTTATTGTAAACCGTCTTCCAGATTCTTGATTTGTACTTGTACTCCTTTTCTGGATATTGAATAAAAAAGTTTCTTTGTTATTTACTTCATATATTGTCTATGCCTTTATGCTTTATGATTACTCATGATAATAAACAAAACTCAAGGATTCCATGGAATGTTTTGGTACCAAAAAAAAGAATGATAAAAATGGAAATATGCATATGTCAAATTATTTTTGCATGCATTCATGCATCCATGCATTCGCTTGTCTTTGTATTACAGAAAACAAAATGCTTACCTTATCATATTTCCGCAGCAGTTACGACGACTCATCATAGATATTATACCAGAGCTAACAAATCCAGAGTCATGGATGACTTTGAATTTGATAACGCTGTTGTCAAGGAAACTTTGGCCCAATTTCAGGGTAAAATGGACCTTTTCCAAGGCAACATGGAAACCATCATAGAGTACCTCCAGGCACAGAGGGCTTCTACCTCTACGAATCTTGTAGCTGCTATCGTCACCATTGCTACTATGATGACTACTTATGTTACTAATGTTGTTACTACTGTTGAGACCTCAGTTGAAATAGTGGTCCCACCAACTGTGAATCAACCCATATTCTCATCTGCTCCTAATAGGCTTGTTACTTCCTATCTATGGGGATGCCTTTGAATTTTTCTTCTCAGTTCTTCAATGGAGGTATGCCAATCCTTTGCTTCCCCTTCTGCTGCTGGAAACTCTACTTTTCCTTGGGGTATGCCCACGCTTTAGTCCACTTAGATGGTTGATGTTGGTAACCCTGAAAATATTCAAGATCAAGTTCATCATGTTTCTGGGTCGATCAATGCTGACACTCCTGATAATGACGCTGAATACCGAGGCTCGTGGCTCCACTTCCATATTCCTTCCCAAGCAGCTCAACCTATGGTCAAGAACTAGTATCAAGTTTTTCATAATGCTTATCATGGGGTAACATTTGTTGCCATGATGCCATATGTACCGGTTAATCCCGCTCTTCAGTATGTGCAGTCAAGGGCACCTCTAGCTCCTAATGCTCATACTATAGGGTAATTCCGTCAAGTTGTGAATTCAGCTCCTAAGGCTCTCCCTTCTAGTTTTTTTATCCTCCTCAAATGTTCTTTGCTCCTTAGTTTGTGCCTACTCAAGCATATGCTCAAGATGTTTCTCGACCCTCTAGTCAGGTTTTTGCTCTGAAGGCTAGTTCGACTAGGTCAGCGGACTATCATTTGCTAGATGATAGAATCAGGGCTATATAGGATTTCTCGGCTTTCAGTATGGATGTATGAGATATGTGTTTGGTCCAAAATGTGGTACTTCCTTAAATATTTAAGGTACCAAATTTACCAGAGTACAAAGGATTGAGATATCCTCAGAGTCATGTTACGATATACTGTAGGAAGATGGCATCCTACATTTATGGTGATGAGTTATTGATTCATTGCTACCCATATAGTGTATCCGGGGCTTCCTTGGACTGGTACGTGAGTTTGAAGCGAACCAAGATCAGGTCATAGAGATGTTTGTGTGAAGCCTTCCTGGAAAAATATAAGTACAATTTGGATATGGCACCGACTATGTTGCAATTGTAGAATCAATCTCAGAAGTCTAGCAAAACGTTTAAAGAATATGCACAGAGGTGGCATAAAATGGCTTCTCGGGTTAGGTCGGCTTTATTCGATAATGAACTGATTGGCATATTCATAGGTACCTTGTAGTGTGTGTATTTTTAGAAAATGATTGGCAGTTCCTCATCCAATTTTGTAGATATTATGACTATCGGTCAAAGAATTGAGAATATGGTTACATCTAGAAAAATTGCAGGTGTTGTTCCTCAACAAGCTGTGACTAAGAAACCACATGGTAGCTTTCCATAGAAGAAGGAAGATGAGACAAGTGTTGTGATGACAAGTGTCCACCATCAATAGCTGACTCATATGGCTCTTGTGCCATATTATCCTTATTCATACATTGTTGTTTCCAAGTATCTGCAACCGCCTTTTCAGTACCAACCGCGGATTCAAAATCAACAGCCAACACCGACTCAGCATGCTCAAACTCAACAAACTGCTCCAGATAATAGGGGTCAAGGCCAGGGGTAGAATCATCATAGTAGTTATGGTAAACGTCCATAGTGGGACAAGATTCGGGTACCATACGCTCAGTTGGTACCTTATTTTATTCATGTGGGGGATATCCTACCAAAGGAGATTCCACCATGTATTCCTCCCTGTCATGACAGATACAACCCTAATGCCTCATGCACCAACCACGCTGGGCATATTGGGCATTCAACTGAGGATTGTTGGCCTCTCAAGAATAAAATTCAAGAGCTTATTAATCATAAGGTTCTGTCTTTTTCAGAAGAAAAACCTAATATAAAGAGAAACCCTCAGTTGAACTGTAATGGGTCAGCAGTCAACGTAGTTATTGAAGAAGAGACTGAAGAGTCTGTCAGAGGGGTCGTTTATGTGAAAAGTCTGATGCTAGTGGTTATGGAAAAGCTTAAGAAGCATGGTTTTTTGGAAGTTGTTCATGATAATTATGTTGTGTGTGATATTATGAAGGTTTGTTTTAAGAATTATGATGAATCGGGGGATGGTGCAGTTCTCTAGGTCAAGAGTTGTTAAAGAGATATTTGTCACTGAACCAATAACCATTGTATATAGAAAAAATAAGATCGAAGATCCTCCCAAGAGGATTCAGCCTATCCATATTTGCGTTCCTGGCCCGTTTCCATATCAAGACACCAAGGCAATGCCTTGGAGGTATGATACGACAATGTACATGGGTGGAAAAGAAATTCAATTTTCTGATGCTAAATTTGTTAATATAGTTGGAACGGGAGGCATGACTCGTAGTGGTCGTGTATTCCCTCCGAAGTACACTCCTAGGGTGTCTCCATCACCCACAATTGTCCCTCATAATGAAAAGGTTCTCCCTGTTCCTCTTCCACATGCAAGGGCATTTGTTCCCACCACACCGATTTTTGAAGACTATTCTAGCTATGATAAAGGTTATTATGGATAAGGTTACATAATCTGAAGCCTCCAAAGTTAAAGGGTTGATGAATGAAGAAGAACATGTTGAAGGTCATAAGAAGAGTATCTCTATTGAGGAAGGCAAAGAATTCCTCAAATTGATAAAAAAGAGTGACTTCAAGATTGTTGACCAGCTGGGTTAGACTCCCTGCAAAATCTATATGTTGTCTTTATACTGAATTTTGAGGCTCACCGTAAATCATTGTTGAAAGTCCTAAATACTGCTCACGTGATGCAAGATATCACGACCGATCAATTTGAAAACATGGTTGCAAATATCACGTCAAGCTTATACTTAGGATTTAATGAAGCATAATTACCTCCCGAGGGAAATGGCCATAATAAGGCATTGCATATTTCGATCATGTGTGTAAACACGTTACTATCTCAAGTTCTTGTCAGTACTGGTTCCTAGCTTAATATGATGTTGAAAGCTACATTGAGCCAGTTACAGTTTAAAGGACCCGAGCTGAGGGTCAGTGCACTGATTGTTAGAGCTTTTGACAGCTCTAGAAGATAGGTTATTGGATAGGTGGATCTACCTATTAGAGTAGGACCTCATCAGTTCACCATCACCTTCCAAGTCATGGATATAAATCCGACCTACAGTTGGTTGTTGGGTAGACATTGGATTCATGTTGTCGGGGCAGTGACTTCTACGTTGCCTCAAAAGTTGAAATTCATGTTCGATGACAAATTGGTTATATTTGGTGGTGAGAAGGACCTTTTGGTTAGTGAGCTTTCTTTGTTCAGATACATTGAGACAAGAGAGGGGGTTGCTGAGATTCCACTCCACTGTTTAGAATTTGAAGATGTTAGCTCTACTACTTCTAATCATGATCGGTCATCTACAACAATTTTATCTTCAGTCAAAAGCGCCAAGAAAACTCTTTAGAAAGGTCCTTTATCTGGTTGGGTTCAGGTTATCAATGTGATAGAGAAGCACAAGAAATTTGGTATTGGCTATCATCCATCAACATGAAAAGTAAGTCCGAGGAAACAAAATAAGTTTAATCTGGTCAAGTTTAGCAACACAGGTTTCCAAAACAATCACACCATCGTAGTTGTTGGAGAAGCTTGTTGCAGAAAATAGGAAACTCCCAATTTTGTATGCAGATGTCCTATTGGATTCAAATTTACCAACTGGATGACTTCCATGATTCCTATAGTATATTTAGAGAAAACGTAATTCATTTTGTTTTCCTAATCCTTTGTCTTCGCCTAAGATAAGAGGCTAGCTTTTAAGGGCCTCCTTGTTTAAAAGCATTATGTGATTAAATAAATAAAGTGTTTTTGAATTCAAAATTTTGATCCCTTTCTTTTAGTTATTTTACTTTTTCGCAAAAAAAAAAATGGCAACAACTTATTTTTCTTTTTTCCACTTTATCAAAAAGCGCACTAAAAATAAGCTCATAACATGCAGAGAAAATAAATTCATTGATAACAACTCGACAAGAATTTGCTATAAGTCTGGACTTCCAATCAACCAAGCTAAAGATGAAAGTAAGAAAGATTGTGAATTATCGGCTGAGTTAGCAAGGCTCCTTGAGTATGAGGAGAAAGAGATTTAGCCATATAAAGAGCCAATGGATGTTATTAACTTCTAAATTCTATTTTTTTATTAATTGATGGAATACATGCAACTGATGTATGTTGTTGGGTTCGTGTTATGCGATGTTGGACATGTTAGAACATGATTAGGTAGGGTTTATAATGGATATATGATGAAGAAGACGAGTTAAACTTGAAATTTTTGGAAAAATTTAAGACAATGATCAATTGGTTCCCCTAGAAAAATCACTTGTTCACTTGTTATAACTAATTTTTTTGTGACAGAAAGCTTGGACCAATCGATTGGTTCAAGCATGTAATGGATTGGTTCCTTTTAAATTTTGGATTTTTTTTCCAGAATGCGGGGAACAATTGATTGGTTACCTAGTGTAGTCAATTGGTCCCCTTTGAAACGTGAAAAATTAGTAAAATAGGGAGTCGGGAACAATAGATAGGTTCATGGGTGTAATAGATTGGTTTACTTATTATTTTCGCCATAACTCGAGTTTCGTGACTCGGATTAAGGCGCAGTTTGAAAAGTTTGAAAGTTAACGCACATAGCTACATTGTGGAAGTACCTTGTGAGATGAATTGACATGTTTGAATGATATGTAGATGTGTGTTAAATGTGTAAATGTATGAATAATAGTGTGAATTATTGTATATGCTTAATGATGAATCAATGTTAAGATGATTTAACAACATTGTGTGTTGCGTGTGGATATGTATTTAATGTGGTGTTATTGTTATGAAATACAAGCTTAATTACGTGATTTATTCTACATGCTTGTTGACGGTCGATGAGATGACTAGTTCGAGTGAGAACTACTGGTGATGCATTGAATGCATGATCATTTACAGTCAGAGTGGGGATGTACTCTGTCCTATGTTGTTGTTGTTGGATGATTGCTTATAGTAAGAGTGTGGTTATATTCATTGTAATGTTATTATGGTCTTATAATGTTGAAATGTTTGTGTAATTATGTGTCTTCTTGTATAATTTGTCTGAGTTTGACCATAATATGGGTGAGATGTGAATACATGATATTATGGTGCATGTTTGATATGTGTATGACTTTGTAGTGTATGAATCTATCCTGTTTTTTTTTTTTGCACCATTTGTTATTTGAATGTATTCTCACCCCCTTTTTGTGTTGTTGTGTATGTGCTCCCCTGTAATACAGATAATCAGGTACCTGAGTATGAGCTTGAGGTTGAGACGGTGTTGTGCCTATTTAGTTTATTATCGATCGAGTCTTATCGTTGGAGTCACTCTGAATTCTCACATGAGGGGAACAAGTTGTTCTATTTTTTATTTTGTATTGCATATATTTCCATTGATTTCTGATGTTGAACCACTTTTTAAACTAATAATGTTGTTAAGACTTTTAATGCCAAGTATTTTTATAATTTCCATTGCTTATCAAACGATTTCATTTTCAATTATATGGTTCAAATATGAGTTTGATTGTTGTTGAGTAACATCCTACTTGGAGGATATCTGTGTGTTTTACATGTTTTATTTAATTAATTATAGAGTTGGGAAGTAGGTTGTTGCATAGTGGTATCAAAGTAGGTCGTTCAATCCGGAGATGTTTTTGTAATGTTGTTTATTCCCAAGTATATGATATGTGTGTGAAAGACTGTCAGTGCTCGTTTGTTTTTCTAACTACTTTCATGTAGGAGCGGGATTGAAAAAAGTGAGGGATAATCTTCTATTTCTCAAAGAGGTTTCAGGTGTAGAGGATTGGTTTAGCTTGCCACTAATTGCGAGAGTGCGTGTTTTTGGATAAGACTACGTTCTTTCCTGAACCTGAAGAGAGTATGGTTCAGTGACTATTTCTTTGGTCTGTCTGGATTGTCTTTTGACAATTTATGGTAGAGATTTTAGGATTGACTTAGTGTGTTTTCCTCTAAGTCAACTTGATGTTATTCTGGGAATGAATTAGTTGGAGTTCAACCGTGTGTTTATTAATTGTTTTGGTAAATTAGTGAAGTTTCTTGAATTCAAAAAGAGTACAAAGTCGAGTTTCATGATCGCAAGGCAGGTAGAGATATCCTTGAGAGAGAGTGATTGTTAAGAGTCCCACTTCAGAAAATCTATGGTCTGAACATGTGTTTATAAATGGAGGCAGTCCTCACTCTACGAACCGGTTTTGTAAGGATGAGTTAGGTCCAACCACACATTCTTAACATGGTATCAGAGCCTCGTCTAAGATCCGGTGGCCCACCTACTATGGTTTCCGCTATCGGGCCACCCACCATTTATTTCCACGCTCCAGATGTCCAGTCCTGGGTGTGAGGGGGTGTGTTAAGAGTCCCACATCGAACAATATATGGTCTGAACATGTGTTTATAAATGGAGGCAGTCCTCACTCTACCAACCGGTTTTGTAGGGATGAGTTAGGTCCAACCACACATTCTTAACAGTGATCAAGTGTTCATGGTGCTCGCGTCCTTGAGTAGAGGAAGCAATATAATGATTACGGATCTACTTATGGTATGTGAGTTCCCAAAGTGTTTCCATATGACATTTGTGATTTAGCATCGGAGCATGAGGTGGAGTTTGCGATAAACTTAGTACTTGGTACTAGTCCTATATCGATGGCTCTGTATAGAATATCTACTTCAAAGTTGAGTGAGATGAAGAAACTATTAGATGATCTGCTTGAGAAGAAGTTGATTCGACCAAGTGTTTCTTCGTGGGGAGTTCCAGTGTTGTTAGTTAAGAAGACAGGTTATAACATAAGGTTGTGTGTTGACTATCGATAGTTGAACAAGGTTGCTACCAAGAATAAGTATCGACTTCCGAGAATTGATGATCCGATGGATCAATTGGTTGGTGCTTGCGTGTTTAGTAAGATTAATTTGCATTTGGGTTATCATGAAATTCGTGTTAAGTCTGATAATATCCTGAAGACTTCATTTAGGACGAGATATGGTCACTATGAATATTCGGTGATGCCATTTGGTGTGTCTAATATGCCTTGAGTGTTCATGGAGTACATGAATAAAATATTCCATCTCTACTTAGATCAGTTTATGGTTGTGTTCATCGATAATATTTTGATATATGAGAGTTTTATTGCAGACCTTGAAAGAAAAGAAGTTGGATGGGAAGTTATCCAAGTGTGAGTTCTAGTTGAAGCAAGTGAGTTTCCTTGGTCATGTGATATCTAGTGGTGGTATCACAGTGGTTCCGTCGAAGATAGATGTGGTGTTGCAATGGGAGACTCTGAAGTCTGTTACTGATATTATAAGTTTTTGGTTTGGTAGGTTACTTCAAGAGATTTATTAAAGGCTTTTCAAAGCCGCCATTGCGTTTGACTTAGTTGACTAAAAATGTTAAGATTTTATATGGAGTGTCTAGTGTGAAGAGGGTTTTTAAGAACTAAAGAAGACTTATTTTGCCAAGTCCAAGTGAATCCTTTGTTGTGTATTGTGATGCTTCAAAGATGGGACTAGGTGGTGTATTCGTACATAATGGTCAGGTTATGGATTATGCCTCTAGACAGTTGAAAGTTCATGAGAAGAATTATTATATGAATGATCTAGAATTGGCAGCCATGGTGTTTGTAAGACCCCAATTTTGACCCTAAGATCCCTCATGCAATTTCATTATAAGCATTAGCATTGGGATCATACCTTGGCATACTCCTTGCCCCTCTTTCATTGGGTTTGTTTTAGGAGAGGTCACCAAGCACTGTGATTGTATCATACTTGTATATTATCATTTTACTAATCAAAATACAAAAATATGTCTTTGCATTTGCCTAACTCTTTTGTAGGTAGGGCATGATCTCCATTGATTCATCAAGTTCATATCTAGTGTTTGAGACCCTCATGACAAGGAGCCCAACCACGAATTAATCCAAGAATGGTTATGAGCATCATGTATGAGTTCCATTGATTTCTACATGTTATATTGATCAAGTTTTCTTCAAGAGTTTGGAAGTGATTTGCCTTGGAAACCTTAGTTTGACTGGGTATCTTAAGTAACTTCTCCAACAAGCTATCTCACCAATTGATTAAATTTCTCAAGGGACACTTCACAATTCATCATCTTATGCATATATAAGCTACCATGAGCCAAGAAAGTCCAAGGAATTGAAGGTTAGCAAGTTGGTTGATAGTGGTTGGCCAGATGAATTCATCAGATCAAAACTGGGTCTCCCTAGACCCTATCTCCTACAATTTTCACCATATTGTAAGACCCCAATTTTGAACCTAAGATCCCTCATGGCATCATAACATTGCCTTTGCATTGCCTCAAGGATCTTTAGCATCTTGGTTCCCTTTGTCTTTGGGTGGGACTCCTTGTGATTGGTTTGAGATCACCAAGCATTCTTGAATTATACATCATTGTTTCTCTTACTTTTGTTTACTAACCAAAAGCACAAAAATGTGTCACTAACATCTTTTATTTGAAGCTTGAGTATCATCCAAGACACTTTGTGGGTTCTATTTAGATGATCAGTCAACACAAGGGAATGGCTTGAGATACTTCCAACAGGTTCAAATGGGGTCTATTCGTCAGTCAAAACGTTAATCTTGAAGGAGCAAAAGTTTGTTCATGAGCTGTCATGCTCGCTAGGCGAAGCCCACGTGTTTAAAAAAAACACGAAAAACGGGAAAAAAAATTAAAATTAGAATTAAAATTAAAATTACAAAAATAAATAAATAAATAAATAAAAAAAATAAAATAAAATAAATAAATAAATAAAAATATATATATAAAAAAAAAATTCTGGACTTGGGCCTCTCTCATTTGAGCCCACAGGTCCACAAATATCAGGTTATAAATTCAGAGTTTCAGTGAAACAAAATTCGATTCTATTCCTATTACCCTGGCAGGAAAAAAGATAGTGAGAGAAGAGCTAACAGAGTTCAGAGCAACCTTCAGAGACTGAAGGGAACTCATCGGCAAAGAACCAATTCCCCCTCATATAAACCCTCAGATTGCTTTACAAACCCAACCAGGCAATTCAATTTAATTCGATCTCTCCAGTGAGGTTTGCCTTATTCCCATTACTTTATGCTTTTAATTTGAATGCTCTGAATGTATGAGGTATTATGGGTGAATTTGATACCCTTTTGATGCATGTGTTTGACAAAAGGTTTAGGCCTCCTACCCTTGGTTGCTTTTTGTGAGCTTTTTGTGAATTTTAAAGGCATGATTCATGTGGTTACATTTTGATTTGGGGCCAACTCTTGATTACCCTATCTTGTTTCTCTAACCTGTTTGTTGAGTTTTGATTTGTGAGAGCTCATATGACTCTTGCAGAGATGGCTTGCCTGGTGTTCCACTTTATTTGTGGGATACCACCTGGAGGTTTATTCCGATTACCTGTACTGACTCACTTTCTTTGATGGTGTTTAGCTTGGAAGAGTCTTTGGGTTTCTTATTTATCTAATTGTTGTTACTTCGGATCTTTATCCGTACGGTATATCTCTCGATCCCTTTACTTTTCCTGCATATTACCGATTTCTTAGGTTTCGTATAGCCTCTCGTGGCATGTCATTTAAGGTAGCGCGGTTCCTTCATCTAGGACTGCCTTTTTGCATGAGCATCCCTAAACACCCCAAACTCATTGATTTTTCTTCTCCTAAGAACACGTTATCTCCTTTTACTACAAGCGAGTAAGTCTCCAAAGGTCGAGCATCCGGTAGATTGCGTAGTAACGTCGTTCACCCAAAAACACAACCCTTACCCCATAGGTGGTCGAACTATGTTTTACTCTGATTTTCATCCCAGATGAGATTCGTAGGCATAAGACGCGATGTCTTAGCGAGCACACTCCTCTTTAACCCATAGGTAGCCGAGCTACGAAGACTCTGATTCTCAGATTCAGATGAGATACGTATGCAGTGGATGCGACGTCCGTGTTGTAAGACCCCAATTTTGTCCCTAAGATCCCTCATGGCATCATATCATACCATATCATTGCCTCAAGGATCATTGTGCACCTTGCCTGCTTTCCTATGGGTGGGTCATCTTTTGAGTGGGATTCTTGATCACCAAGCATGTTTTGCATTTGTATATTATTGCTTTTCTTTTTACCACTAACCAAAAGTACAAAAATATGTCATCTAACCCTTATCTTGCAGATGAAGCAATCACAGGTCAAGACAGTCAAAGGCAGTCATGGAGCAATAGATGGTGGCCATTCTTGAGAATTTGGGCACCATAATCATTCATAAGAGCTTACATGAGCCATGATATCATTTTGAATCAAAACCCCAAGTGGTAGAGGCTTGAACCTCATCAAGGCATTCTTTAGTCAACTGAAACCCTAGCCAGTCAACTGCCAAGTCAACTGTGGATTTGGAGGTGGGAAGTGATTAGAAATACTTCATTCATGTTCAAACAAGTCTCATTTGACATTTCAAACATCAATATTGAAGAAAATAAAGTCAGGTCAAAACATTCCAAAAATAGAAAGTGACCTATAATTCAAATTTGCCAAAAATGGAAAGGTTTTAACCTAACTTCAACTTCAAATTACATCACCAAAACTGCTTCAAATGAAATTTTGTTGAACATGAAAGTTGTAGATATTTCTCTCCCATTTCCAAAAAGTCCAAGATCATCAATTTCTCATGTGTGGTTAAGGAGATATGATCAAAACATGGCCAAGTGTGGATTGAACTTCAAAAGTCCATAACTTTCAAACCAAAGCTCCAAATTGCATGGCTCTTTTTGCATTATTCTTGTCATGACCTATAATTTCCAAATCTTGCATAACATTGCATAATTTGTCATTTCATAATCATTTGCAAAATTTTGGATTTTTGGAGGGAATTTCTAAAATTTAAAATTGGTGAATCATTTGAATATTTGGCCTTCACCATTGATTTTAAAATGTCATTTTAAGTGAAAAACGAATAAATTCGTGCACTATTCACTCATATTTTCCATGCAAGGGTGAAATGACCAAATTTGCAAAACACCTCCATTTTCCCTAATTTTCATTACCAATTTGCTAATCTTGATTAGAGCATGAGTAATAGGGAGTATATGTAGTAAAACCCTAACAGAATTGCAGGGAACACTTCACAAATCTCAGATCTAGAAAATTCTCTCAAATTTTCTCTCAAATTTTTCTCTCATTTCTTCAAATCAATTCACAAGCCATTGCTTAATTCATCACTATGAAGCATCACTAATCAAGATTCAAGCAGGAACCAAGCCAATTCGTGCAGTTTGGAAGCATACATGAAGCTTGTGCATCAATGGTGAAATCCATGTTCTGTTGAATCAAGACCAATTGGACCTCAAGACTTCATCCATACACTTATACAAGCTTGCTAGAACACATTGGAAGCATTGCAAGGCGTTGAAACCACACGAATCGAAAGCTGCTCTTCAAGAGGTTTTAAATTGATTCTCTCTTTTCTCAATTTCATTATGCTAAACTTGTAGATCTTGTTTGTGTGAGCATGCTGAGCTTTGAATCACTTAAAACCGTGCATTATTCACTTAGTTTCGATGATTTGAAGTTTGATGTTGAATATTTGTTTTGCTCGATCCACTCGTTTCATGATGATCCATGCTTGATGATTGTTTGATTCGTGATGCATGATGTTTAAGCTACGTATACATGTGCTCATTTTAAAATTCTGAGAATTTTGTTCATCGTGTTCTTTAGTTCACTATTCATGGAAACACGTTTCGAGAAGATGAGTTTCAGACATTAGGCCACACTTTGATCCATGCATAAACCGTTGCCTTTGTTCCCTAGGGTTTGCGCGCCATTGGCTGCATGAGCCTCACATGCACGTGTTCTGATTGGCTAGGCAGATGGTTTAGTGAAACGCAGCGCTTAAGGCTGGCGCCAAAATCATATTTCAAATTAAATAATATAAATTCATTTTAATTCCTTTAATTTGTTTTCATTTCATTTCAATTTCATTTCAACCTTAGAAAAATCATAACAAATCCAAAAATGATCCAAAAAATATGAGGATTTTTGCATTGGTTTTCTTTTTCTCTCTAGTTTTTTATCATCATGATAACTCAAGTTGTGCCTGGCTGATTAAATATTTTGTCTAGGGTTCTTGTATATGTGTGTATTTTGGACATTGCCTTGCTTTTGCATTTGTGAAATTCTGGTTGTTGATCCAATGAATCTGAAAATTCGCATGTTGAAACTAGACTCTTGGCTGGACATTTTGGTGTTGAGTTTGCATTTTTGTCATTTGTGGTTTCTGTTTTATGATCATGTGAATGTAGGTGTGACAATTTGTGTCACACCTTTGCTTGTCCAACTTGATTAATTGATTTGCCATGCCAAATGAATTCCAATTGATGTGATTTTTTGTATGTTGCTTGACGTGGATATTGTGAATGTTCATGACTTTTCTTGGAATTTTTGGATTGATTTCTGATTTGATTGAGATTTTTCTTTCTGGATTACCATGTGTGAGCTTTTGAATAGTCTTGGTTTTCATTTGATCATGAAATTCTTGTGGTTCATCCAATGGATGTGAAATTTTACACATTGTTTCTAGACATGTTGAAGATTGTTTTGGCTTTGATCTGGGGTTTTTACCATGTTTCATTTCTGTTTTAGGCTTGTGCTAAGTCGGTGTATCAAGTGGTGTCCCATTTAAGCTTGTTTTGATTGCCTTGCCTTATACAATTTGATTACCATGCCTAATCATGTCCAATTGCTCTAATTTTTGGTGTGTTGATCATGTTGTATGTTCTGTTCATCCATGAATTTTCTCAAGATTATTTGAATTCTTTTTGAATTTATGTGCATTTGTTCATTCTGATGTCTCAATGTGCTCACAACTTGCATACCTTGCTATGTTTAGTTCATGAAATGGATTTGGTATATGATATTGATGTGAGACCTTTTGGATTGTTTCAAGCTTTGATTGAAGTTGATTCATGTTAATTTTAAGCTTCAGTTTTGAATTTTTTCCCCATCTTTGACCCTAGGCTTTGACCTAGTGGTTTGCCTCTCATGTTTGAAGCTTTGTTTCAGGTTACACATTCAAGTTACACAATTGATGATGCCTCATCTTGAGAGCATTTGATATTTGCTTTTGATTACTAATGTGTGTTTTGTAGGTTGATGTTGACTCATTTGAGTTTGACTGTTGGCTTACACATTTTGTATATTGGTTATCTGTTGCATTAACTGTTGGTTGTTTGTCTGTATAGTTGTACTGATTTGTTTGATGTTTCCACAGGTACATTAGTTGCTTAAGTTCATTTTGAACTTGCTTTTGCTTGGTTGCTTAACCACTTAGGTATAACCTCTCTTCTTCATGTAGTCTGGAAGACCTGGCCTGTTATGTGGTCAGGCACCTGTCTGAAGTCCTCCTTAAGAGGCAATGCTTGTGATTGTTTACTCTTTGTGCCAAGCAGGAAAAGTCCTCATATGAGGCAATTGGTAGATAAAATAGATGTGTAGTCCATCTCCTACTATTCAGTGTGTCATCCCTTTGCTCACATAACATGTTGATGCATTGTGGATACTAACCCAAGATCTTATAGAGTCAAATCACTTGTGGAGAAGAGTTCCAACTTTATGAACTCCCACACCTTCTATTATTCAATGCTCTCCCTAACCAGGGATAAGAGCTATGAGGCACACCCCTCATCTCCATTTCATCTGCTTCACCTTAACTCTCAATGTTAAGGTTAAGAGCACAACTTACCCCATTCCAGTTGACTTTAAAGTCTAACCTTGCTTGAGCCTAATTGCTTGTATATAGTGTGTGCTAATTGACTTGTGTGTCTGCTTACTTGATTCATCTATGCATATTTGCTTGAGTGTGCCTTATGCATTTATCATCATCATTTGTATATCATTTCATAAACTTTGCTTATAGCATTCTGCTTTGTCCATGGAGGAGACAAGCATAAGTCCATTACTTGGCAGTTGTTCCAATGATATGGTGTGAGACTAGTATAAGTCCATTGATTGGCATCTGGTATCATTGTTTTGTTTTAGGAGATTGGTGTAAATCCATTGATTGGTATCCGGTATCCACCTTTGTTTGTGAGACTAGTCTAAGTCCATTGATTGGCATCTGGTATCATTGTTTTGTTTTAGGAGATTGGTGTAAATCCATTGATTGGTATCCGGTATCCATGTTTGTTTGTGAGACTAGTATAAGTCCATTGATTGGCATCTGGTATCATTGTTTTGTTTTAGGAGATTGGTATAAGTCCATTGATTGGCATCCGGTATCACCTTGCTTTGTTCATTTGCTTACTTGCATTGTTTCCTCATTCCAAAGGACACACTTGAATCATCTACATATGATTTCAAGAGGTGAACATCTAAGAAGTTTTACTCCCTCACCCACCCACCTTTTGTTTCTTTAAACCTCCATTTGCATGCTAATCCAAAACCTGGCAAATATTGTGCAAACATTCTCATCTCTTTTCAAATTAGAAACCTAGGCTTTAGGCCTTTGATTTTTCAAACTCCATTTCATAATACTTCTTTGAATTGAATTCTAATCATACTTTGACCATCTTTTGTGAATAAATCCTAATTGGTTAATCCAACTCATTCAATTATTTTGTGGCTTTATCCATTCTTGATAAGTTTTCATACATTAGCCATAGGTTTGATTTATCCTAGTTGGTTGATGTTAACCTCACCTTGGTCTTTAGTGATTGAATTGTAAGACTTCCTTGCTTATTATAGGGTTAACCCCTCACTAGCAAGTTGAAGCTATTCTCACATGGTGGACTCGTTCTTTGTATAAGGTTGAGTTTTCTCCTGTGGATAACAAAAGACCTTAGGGCTTTTGTTTTAAAATGAACCCATTCATATTTTGGAAATTTTTTAGCCGAACTACGGCTTTTTGATCCTTACCTTCCATGGAAAGGTACGTAGGCAACGGGTTCATCCGTTCAAACACAAAAATAATAACTTGTATATTCTTTTCTCATCTTCCCAATTATGTTTGCACAATGTGTCATAAACAAATAAACTTTTTTTATACAACAAGTGTGAAAAGGGCTCCCTAGGAGTACCTAGGACGTTTTGGGTGCCTAACACCTTCCCATTGCGTAATTAACCCCTTACCCAGATTCTCTGATCTTTTCATTAGTTTTCTATGTGTAAAACTTCTTAGGCTTTTGTTCGCTTTTTAGCCATTCCTTTGGATAAATAAAAGTGCGGTGGCGACTCGATTCTTTGTATGCTTTGCTTTTGGTTTAATCAATAAATCATAAAGTGACGAATACACCGCTACACGTGTGAATCATTTTCTTTTGACCCTTCTTTTAGTAAGTAGTACATTAGATAAATTTATTTCTTTTGCACAAATAAATTTTCAAAAAAAAAAACAACAAACTTTGCAACAAATGTGAAAAGGGCTCCCTAGGAGTTCCTAGGATGCTTTGGGTGCCTAATACCTTCCCATTGCATAACCAACCCCCTTACCCAGATCTCTGACATTTTTACTAGTTTTTGATTCGATAAAACTTTTAGGTTTTTGTTCGCTTTCTAACCATTCCTTTGGATAAATAGAAGTGCGGTGGCGACTCGACTTGTATGATTTACCTTGGATTTAGTCAATATCTCTAATGGTAACGAATACCCCGCTATAGAAAAATGGCGACTCTGCTGGGGATCGAAACATCCTAGTGGGTTTTGCCTACTTTTCATATTTGTTGTATTGTATTGTATATTTTTTTGTGTGACATATTTTTGTGCAATTTGGGATTACTGTATTGTATGTAATGATTGAATTGTTTGAATATTAATTCCTTGTATGCTTGGTGATCTTTGTGAGATGAGTTCTATACCCGGACTCGAGTGCACTTAGGATATGAGAATGGCATAGTCTTGTCGTCTTGTGTGGAGTTATTCCTTAGCAAGTTGACTTGCAAGTCCATTCACTTGGTGGAGGTTATGTTGGGATCAATAATGTCACACAAGTAAGTTGTGGTTAGACATTACTCTTTCCAATATAGACCTTAGAAGCCAAGGACCTTAGTTTACCAAGCCCATCTTGGCCTATTCTTAGGATGTAGTGCGAAAGTTGTTCAAGTGTAAGATTTGATACGATTGTTACGCGATACTACACTCATAAGAGTCTCTCTTGAGAATATTTTCGGAATACGAGTAGTTGTTTCTCTAATAATATCCGAAAGATGGGATGATGACTATGGGAACCTCTTGTAGAACATGTTTGGCAGGTTTAAACCCTAGTACACTCCCTTTTGGGTGGTTCTTAACCTAACTCCATGCTCGTGACTTACAACAAACCCTTGATTCATGGTTGATCCGTTCATGAATCCTTAATATCAATGGAACTTGGGTGTTGATAAGGTGTAAACCATAATCCACCAAAATGGATGACTGATATTAAGGATAACATGATCCATCCCATGACCTTTGTTTGGTGTGCTTTGCTTGATCCTTGAGTGTCATTGTTGCATTCATGCATTCATGCACCCATTTGCATCCATATCATCAATAAATAAGAAAATTTCCAAGGAACTTAAGGGGTTTATTTGCAAAATTTTCAGACATGGAAAGATAAAGAAGAAATACAAAGAAGTATAGTTTCAGACAACCAGACTTGAAAGAGTTAAGGAATCTGATATCCTATGTATTAGATCCTTTGGGTTTCAAGGCTCGTTTTGGGAAGCTTCTTCCTCTTCTGACTACTCAGGTGGATGAAGGATTGGTGAGTGTATTGGTGCAGTTTTATGATCCCTTGTACCGTTGCTTCACGTTTCCGGATTTCCAGCTTTTTCCTACCCTTCAGGAGTATGCTTACCTTGTGGGTATACCTACTTTAGACCAGTTGCCGTTCAGTGGCTTGGAGAGTATTCCTACTTCTCAAGAGATAGCTGACATGTTACACATAGATGAATCTCTGGTTGGTGCTCATATGACTACCAAAGGAGGAGTTCAAGGTCTCCCTTCTGAGTTCCTCATTGCTCAAGCTACTATGTATGGAAAGGCCATGAGTGAGGACGCCTTTGAGGCCATATTTGTACTTCTCATCTATGGGCTAGTATTATTCCCCAACATCGACAAGTTTGTGGATGTGAACGCTATTAGGATCTTCTCTACTCTTAATCCCGTTCCGACATTGTTGGGCGATACCTACTTCTTTTTGCATATGAGGAATGCAAAGGGTGGTGGCGCCATTGTGTGTTGTTTGCCTCTGTTGTATAAGTGGTTTATTTCTCACTTACCTCAGACGGTCGCTTTCAAGGAGAACAAGGAATGTCTACGGTGGTCCACGAGACTTATGTCTCTCACTAATGATGATATCTCTTGGTATAACCATGTGTATGATGGTGTGCTGATTATTGACTCTTGTGGCGAATTCTCCAATGTACCTCTTCTTGGTACATGTGGTGGGATTAACTACAATCCTGTTTTGGCACGTCGGAAGCTTGGGTTCCCCTTAAAGGATAAACCCAATAACATTCTGTTAGAGGGTGTATTCTTTCAGGATGGTAAAGATCCTCAAGGCTTGAAACCTAGGATGGTCCGCGCTTGGCGCAGGATTCATAGGAAAGGAAGGAAAGAGTTAGGTCCTAAGAATTGCATCGCTTTAGAGCCTTACACTGTTTGGGTTAAGAAGAGGTCATCTGAGTATCTCATGCCTTACGAGTATCCGAGACCTACACCTATGATTATGGTTGGGCCTTCAACCCTCCCTAATCAAGGAGTAGAGGAGTTGAGAGACGAAGATCGTTCACGTGCCTGGATCCGTGAACGTGAAGAGTTGCTTCAGCAGATTAAGGAGAAGGATGAGTTGATTGAGTTTCTTTAGCATCAGGTTATTGATGACCCTGATGATGTATGGACTTCTCTACTTCCTCGGTCTTCTAAGTTCTGGAAGAGGAGGTATGATCGACTCGCCAAAGAGAAGGCCGATATGGAGGCAGCCTACGAGAGGGAGGTGAAGAGGCTTCGCGCATCTTATCTTCCTGTGTCCCGAGCTTTAGATGATTGTTTCTAGGGATCCATAAGACGATTATTTTCCTTTTCTCTTGTATATGATTGACGATGCTGCACTTCTTATCCCTGATATTATTTGATGAGATATTCCCATATGTGATAAAATGCTTAATATTTCCAGAATTTGCAAATAAAACTCTAAAGTTCCTTTGAAATAAAAAACAAATCATATGCACAAACATTGCATGCATCATATGCATAAGCAGGTTTTGTTTCCGGTCCCTTGCCCTGTGGTCTAACCCGGTGTCCTTCATTTATTTTGAAGACAAGCTGACTCACCGGTACTACACTAGAGCCAATATTTCAAGACTGATGGATCACTTAGACCATGGATTCACGAGGCAGGCACCGTGACGTCCACCCTACACCAAAAATTGAAATTCGTGAAAAACAAGAAGCTGGTAGTGGTAGGGGGAGAAAGGGCTCTCCTGGTTAGCCATTTGTCTTCCTTGTCTTATATAGATGCTGAGGTCGAAGTTGGATCTCCTTTCCAAGCTTTATCTATTGCTGAGCCTATTGAGAAGAGAACTCCTTCATTTGCTTCCTACAAAGATGCAAAGATGGCCATTGAGCGTGGTGCAACCACTGGTTTAGGAAAAATGATTGAGTTAGAAGACAACGAGTCCCGGGCTGGCATAGGTTTTTCTTCTGGTACTTTCAACAAGCAAGGGTTATTCAAGAGTGGAGGTTTCATCCAGACTGGTCTAGATGAGGAGGCTACTGCCGTTTTAGAAGAAGATGCAGAGGATTCTGGCAATTTCATCATCCCTGGAGGGGTCTGCAACAATTGGGTCGCTGTGGATATTCCAACAGTTGTCCATAAGTCAACGTAATGATCACTTTGTTTAAAAACCCTTCTCCCTTGCCAAAAGGAGGAGTGATAACATTGTTGGCAACATAAATACAATGATATTTTCATTCAATAAATTCATGTTAAATGTTTGTTTTTCCCATTTATTCTCCCTTTTTGTTTTTGCAAGAAATTGGTGAGCACATAAAACCCTAAAAAAATAAAATAAAATCAATCTTTCCATCTTCATAATGATTTGCTTTGTTTGAATTCTAAAATCTCTTTTATATCCACGTCTTTTCTTGGTCGTATGAAGACATGCCTGGTCTAGATACTGATATTGTGCAACATTTCCTACCTCTAAAGCCTGAGTGCATGCCTGTAAAGAAGAAGCTCAGAAGAACTCATCCTGATATGGCAGTGAAGGTCAAAGAGGAAGTTCAGAAGCAAATTGATGCGGGGGTCCTGGTGACTTCTATATATCCTCAATGGGTGGCCAATATTGTGCCCGTGCCTAAGAAAGATTGAAAAGTCCGGATGTGTGTGGACTATAGAGACTTGAATAAAGCTAGTCCGAAAGATGATTTCCCTCTACCACATATTGATATGTTGGTAGACAATACAACTAAATTCAATGTATTCTCGTTTATGGATGGATTTTCCGGATATAACCAGATTATGATGGCACCCGAGGATATGGAGAAGACAACATTCATCACACCTTGGGGAGCATTCTGTTATCGAGTGATGCCCTTCGGTTTGAAGAACGTCGGAGCCACGTATCAACGAGCTATGACCACCTTGTTTCATGATATGATGCACAAGGAGATTGAGGTATATGTTGACGATATGATTGCTAAGTCAAGAACGGAAGTTGAACATGTAGAGCATTTGTTGAAGCTTTTCCAGCGTTTGAGGAAATATAAGCTTCGTCTGAATCCCAACAAGTGTACATTTGGAGTCCGTTCTGGCAAGTTATTGGGCTTCATTGTTAGTGAAAGAGGTGTTGAGGTTGATCCTGCAAAGGTCAAAGCAATACAAGAGATGCTTGCGCCCAAAACTGAGAAGCAAGTCCGAGGTTTTCTTGGCCGCTTGAATTATATCTCCAGATTCATATCCCACATGACTGCCACATGTGCGCCTATATTCAAGCTCCTCCAGAAAGATCAGTCCCATGATTGGACCGAAGATTGCCAAAAAGCTTTCGACAGTATTAAAGAATATCTGTCTGAGCCTCTGATTCTGTCTCCGTCTATAGAGGGAAGACCTTTGATCATGTATCTGACTGTTCTTGAAGACTCGATGGGTTGTGTCCTTGGTCAGCAAGACGAATCAGGGAAGAAGGAGTATGTTATTTACTACCTGAGTAAGAAGTTCACTAATTGTGAGTCTCGATACTCAATGCTTGAAAAGACATGTTGTGCTTTGGCTTGGGCTGCTAAGCGCTTACGCCAGTATATGATAAATCATACGACTTTGTTGATATCCAGAATGGATCCAATCAAGTACATCTTCGAGAAGCCTGCTTTAATAGGGAGAATTGCCCGTTGGCAGATGTTGTTATCTGAGTATGATATTGAGTATCGAGTTCAGAAGGCTATTAAAGGTAGTATCTTGGCTGACCATTTGGCACATCAGCCTATTGAAGATTATCAGTCAGTTCAGTATGACTTCCCGGATGAGAAAATTCTGTATTTGAAAGTGAAAGATTGCGATGAGCCTACACTTGATGAAGGGCCAAAGCCTGGTTCCAGATGGAGTATGGTGTTTGATGGCGCTGTAAATCAGTATGGAAATGGTATTGGGGCCGTGATTATTACTCCTCAGGGCGCGCATATTCCTTTTACAGCAAGGCTAACTTTCCAATGCACGAATAATATGGCTGAGTATAAGGCCTGTATTATGGGATTGGAGGAATGTATTGATCTAAGGATCAAGCATCTTGATGTATATGGTGATTCGGCCCTCATTGTTAATCAGATTAAGGGTGAATGGGAAACGAATCAGCCTGGCCTCATTCCATACAGAGATTATGCGAGGAGGATTTCAACGTTCTTTACTGAGGTTGACTTCCATCATATTTCTCGAGATGAGAATCGGATGGCAGATGCTCTTGCTACGCTTGCTTCAATAATTGTGGTTAAATTGTGGAATGAAGTCCCCAATATCACCGTGATGCGCTTGGACAGACCAGCTCATGAATTTGCAGTAGAAGAAGTAAAAGATGATAAGTCGTGGTATTATGATATCAAATGTTTCCTTCAGAGCCAGATTTACCCGCCCGGGGCATCTGTAAAAGATAGGAAGACTTTGAGGAGATTGTCAGGCAGTTTTTACCTCAATGGCGAAGTGCTTTCCAAGAGAAATTTTGACATGGTTCTGCTCAGATGCGTGGATAGACACGAAGAGGACCTGTTGATGACTGAGGTCCATAAGGGTTCATTTGGTACTCATTCCAATGGACATGCCATGGCTAGGAAGATGTTGAGAGCAGGCTATTATTGGCTGACAATGGAGTCTGACTGCTGCAAATTTGTGAAGAAATGCCACAAGTGTCAGATTTATGCTGATAAGATTCATATTCCCCCGACACTTTTGAACGTGATCTCATCACCATGGCCTTTCTGCATGTGGGGAATTGACATGATTGGCATGATAGAGCCGAAAGCGTCTAATGGATACAGATTTATTCTCGTAGCAATTGATTACTTCACCAAGTGGGTTGAAGCAGCGTCGTATGCAAATGTGACCAGGCAGGTGGTCGTGAAGTTTATCAAGAATCAACTCATATGCCGATATGGTGTGCCAGATAAGATCATTACTGATAATGTATCTAACTTGAATAACAAGATGATGAAAGAGCTGTGTAGTGAATTCAAGATTGCACATCATAATTCTTCTCTGTACAGACCCAAGATGAATGGGGTTGTTGAAGCTGCTAACAAGAATATCAAGAAAATTATCCAGAAGATGGTTGTTACGTACAAAGATTGGCATGAGATGTTGCCATTCGCTTTGCATGGCTATCGTACATCTGTCCGCACTTCAACAGGGGCAACCCTTTTCTCTCTTGTTTATGGCATGGAGGCAATACTCCTAGTAGAGGTGGAGATCCCATCAATGAGAGTCTTGATGGAAGCCAAGTTGACTGATGCTGAATGGGTTCAGAGTCGTTATGACTAGCTAAACTTGATTGAAGAGAAGAGATTGACTGCCATGTGCCATGGTCAGTTATATCAGCAGAGAATGAAGAAAGCTTTTGATAAGAAGGTCAAGCCTCGTGTGTTCCGAGAAGGTGACTTTGTGCTCAAGAAAGTCTTGTCTTTCGCGCCCGATTCCAGGGGCAAGTGGACTCCGAACTATGAGGGTCCGTATGTTGTTAAGAGAGCCTTTTCAGGCGGTGCTTTGATACTTACAACTACGGATGGGGAGGATTTCACTCGTTCTGTGAATTCAGATGTAGTCAAGAAATACTTCGCCTAAAAAAATAAAAACTGAATAGCTCGCTAAGTTGAAAACCGAAAGGGGGGCTTAGGCAAAAATGAGCGTCTCGGTGGATTGAAAACCAGAAAGGGCAATCCAGGCAAAAGTTAGAGACACAAAAAATATATAATAATGATATATGTATCCCGCTAGATTGAGCACCTCATCCTGGGGCAATCTAGGAAAAAAATAGGGATTTGGCAAGTAACTGCATCCTGACAAGACTTTGTTCTACAACTGTCATCCGTCAGAGATCCTTGCTCATTATCAGCTAAAGCTTCAAATACATCGGATTCAGAATTGGTGGAGAAATGGTCATTATGTTCAATGTAGCCCTTTTCCAATATATATTACCAATTTCAAATTTGTAAAGATCTATGGAGTCTTGCCATTCGCAGACTACCATTCTATCAAATAAATTTGAGCCTTTTATCCAATTATTGGCACTCTTATCTGTTTCTATTCAACAAATGTTTTGCATGTTTTGATTGAGAAAATACCATTGTTTTAAACAATCAAATTTTTTATAGTTTGTTTTTAAACAAAGTGAACATTCACAATGACGAAAGGATACTTAGGAGATCCTCAATTCTCTCCCAAGGGTGGTACGATCCCCAACAGGGTAAGATTTTTGTCCATATTCCTGGCATGACTGTATCTCCTCCCTCCGGAACCCCTTGTGGTTTATCCTACCAAGTGGATTGCTTGTTGAGATTTACCTCTCTTCCCTTCAACAGAGTAGCAATCTTTCTTCCTCAGCAGCTTGGATCTCTTTGGGCAAGAGCGGTATTTGGTGGTTGATCCCGATAAATCCTTTATCTCCTCAGATAGATTCCCCAGTAGAGTTGTTGGTGTGATGGACCATGTCTGTGATAACTCTCGTCCCCAACTTGGAATGATTGATGATTCATCCCCTGCAGAGTACTTTGCTTCCTGGTATCTCTGATCCCCAGTAGATTGGATACTCTCCGGTGAACTTGGCTTTCTCTCTTGAGATGTAGTACCGGGTGGTTGATTCCTGGACCTGGTTGTGTTAAATATGTTTGTTTGTCAGCATACCTCATACATAAACCACGCATATACATGCATAATTATAACATTCAGATATTCATGTTGCATTCTTTGCCATATATTGTTGTTTGCTGTCTCCTGCTATTTGGTGATATACTTCCCCAAGCAGACGTGTGTGTCTGATCTCTCCATATAGAGTCAGCTCCATAGGTAGAAAGCGTCTATCCTTTCTTCCATATTCCCCATCGGGTTATATCCTCGTGGATGTTGATTGTTTTTGTTCCTTCCTAACACATATACTGGGATGGTTTTCCCCATTGAGTTATATCCTCACTAGGATAAGTCTTGATTTGGTGTGCCTATCTAGTTTGATCCTAGATCGGTCTCTTGAGACTCTTTTCCTGTTTCCCCGTGGTAAATGAATAATAGCTCAATAATTAGTAATTATTATTCCCGGTGGAGTCTGTGTTTCTCTACCCTCATACCAGTAGTTGTAAACCCTATTTCTTCCCATTTTGCAGAGTAACTATTTTTGCTCATCTTTAATTGGTGACAGTTATCTTCATCCAATATTCGGTGATGATATCCCCTCATCTGCTTGGATAATTGCCCTGATTATGCAATTTATCCCCAGCGAGTCATCTCTCGTCTACCTTGTTGTTGTTGGTAACGATTGTTTCTCCCCTGAATTGGTCATCATTATATACCTAGTTTCGATATCCCGATGCCTTTTCTTTTCGGTCGATTTATCCTTTATTAACCCAATAACCGGTTGTGGATAATCGTCCATGCAAGTATACTATCTACGTTCTGACGGTAATAGATAGTATATCTCATGCACTCTCGGGTCTGAAGCCTTTTGTTCTTCCCCAGTTGAGTAAGATTTGTATCCCCTTTGTGGAGTCGAATATCCATCCTGTAATCGAGTTTGCTTTTAGCCCTCTTTTGGATGATGAGTGTTTTGGGAATATTCCCCAATTCCCGCCTTGGTTGGTCACCTATTATATGCCCAGTAACCAATATCCCTGGTGTTCCTTCCTCTCTGCTCCCTATTATGACTTTTTGTCCCCTGTGGAGTCAGAATCCCTGAGTTGAAGTATACCTTTTAAGTTTTCCTCATACATTTTGAAGTTTTGATATCTCTCACCCTTATACCGGTCTTGGATATTCATCTCTTCCTGAGCATGTTGTATCTCTCACCCTCATACCTGGCGTTCAGATCACATGTCTCCTTGAGCTTATTACCCAGTAACCGGTAATACCTCGTCCCGCTGCTTCCCCAGGAGTGTCCTTGTGGACATCCCCAGTGAGATCCCTTAGTGGATTGTTTTCACCCGGATTTTATCCGAAGTATCCGTTGTGGATAGTTTTTGCTGTATTGGCATATTCCCTAATACATGCATCTTCGAGTCAGCTCGAGTCTTCCCATTGGATCTTTTCCCTTGGGAATTCTGTTCCCCAAGCTTTAAGTCGTGACCTGCTCGCGCATTTTTATCCCTTTTCTATCCCCAGGAAAGTCCCCAGGGTCTTGGTCCCATGGAGTGAATTGCTCATATGGATTATCAGTGGCTTCTGATTTCTTTGCTTTTGTGGACACATATCTCCACAGAGTGCTACCATTTTTCATACCTAGATTTGCATCATGAGGTCTCTTAGGGACCAAAATTCGTCTCTTTGTTATTATTTAAGCCCATTCTACCCCGTCGAGATGAAGATTTTAACCTTCACTTCTCCGGCTAGAATGACCTTAAATAGGGGCATCTGTAAGACCCCAATTTTGACCCTAAGATCCCTCATGGCATCATAACATTGCATTTGCATTGCCTCAAGGATCTTTAGCATCTTGGTTCCCTTTGCCTTTGGGTGGGACTCCTTGTGATTGGTTTGAGATCACCAAGCATGCTTGAATTATACATCATTATTTCTCTTACTTTTGTTTACTATCAAAAAGCACAAAAATGTGTCACTAACATCTTTTGTTTGAAGCTTGAGTATCATCTAAGACACTTTGTGGGTTCTATTTAGATGATTAGTCAACACAAGGGAATGGCTTGAGATACTTCCAATAGGTTCAAATGGGGTCTACTCGTCAGTTAAAACGTTAATCTTGAAGGAGCAAAAGTTTGTTCATGAGTTGTCATTCTCGCTAGGCGAAGCCCACGTGTTTAAAAAAAAAGAAAAAAAAACACGAAAAAACGGGCCAAAAAAAAAACGAAAAACGAAAAAAACAAAAACGAAAAATAAAAAAAAAAAAATAAAAAAAAAATAAAAATAAAAAAAAATAATAATAAAAAAAATAAAAAAAATATAAAAATAAATAAATAAATAAATAAATAAATAAATAAATAAATAAATAAATAATCAAATAAATAAATAAATATATATAACAGAAAAATTTTGGACTTGGGCCTCTCTCATTTGAGCCCACAGGTCCACAAAAACAGGTTATAAATTCAGAGTTTCAGTGAAACAAAATTCCATTGTATTCCTATTACCCTGAAGGGAACTCATCGACAAAGAACCAATTCCCTCTCATATAAACCCTCAGATTGCTTTGCAAACCCAACCGGGCAATTCAATTTCATTCGATCTCTCCAGTCAGGTTTGCCTTATTCCCATTACTTTATGCTTTTAATTTGAATGCTCTGAATGTATGAGGTATTATGGGTGAATTTGATACCCTTTTGATGCATGTGTTTAACAACAGGTTTAGGCCTCCTACCCTTGGTTGCTTTTTGTGAGCTTTTTGTGAATTTTAATGGCATGATTCATGTGGTTACATTTTGATTTAGGGGCAACTCTTGATTACCCTCTCTTGTTTCTCTAACCTGTTTGTTGAGTTTTGTTTTGTGAGGGCTCATATGACTCTTGCAGAGATGGCTTGCCTGGTGTTCCACTTTATTTGTGGGATACCACCTGGAGGTTTATTTCGATTACCTGTACTGACTCACTTTCTTTGATGGTGTTTAGCTTGGAAGAGTCTTTGGGTTTCTTATTTATCTAATTGTTGTTACTTCGGATCTTTATCCGTACGGTAGATCTCTCGACCCCTTTACTTTTCCCGCATGCTACCGATTTCTTAGGTTTCGTATAGCCTCTCGTGGCATATCATTTAAGGTAGCGCAGTTCCTTCATCTAGGACTGCCTTTTTGCAAGAGCATCCCTAAACACCCCAAACTCATTGATTTTTCTTCTCCTAAGAACACGTTATCTCCTTCTACTACAGGCGAGTAAGTCTCCAAAGGTCGAGCATCCGGTAGATTGCGTAGTAACGTCGTTCACCCCAAAACACAACCCTTACCCCATAGGTGGTCGAACTACGTTTTGCTCTGATTTTCATCCCAGATGAGATACGTAGGCATAAGACGCGATGTCTTAGCGAGCACACTCCTCTTTAACCCATAGGTAGCCGAGCTACGAAGACTTTGATTCTCAGATTCAGATGAGATACGTATGCAGTGGATGCGACGTCCGTGCGAGTCATTTTCGTTTGACCCTTCTTCTGGTAAGTAGTACATTAGATAAACATACACACTTTTCTCATCCCTTCAATCATGTTTGCACAAATAAATTTTCAAAAAAAAAAACAACAACCTTTGCAACAAATGTGAAAAGGGCTCCCTAGGAGTACCTAGGATGCTTTGGGTGCCTAATACCTTCCCATTGCATAACCAACCCCCTTACCCAGATCTCTGACATTTTTACTAGTTTTTGATTCGATAAAACTTTTAGGTTTTTGTTCGCTTTCTAACCATTCCTTTGGATAAATAGAAGTGCGGTGGCGACTCGACTTGTATGATTTACCTTGGATTTAGTCAATATCTCTAATGGTAACGAATACCCCGCTACACATATGAAAATGATTCGAAGAGAAACATTACTCTAAATGACATTCCAAACAACTTTCATGTTGAGACCTAGAGGTAGTTTTTCTTGGAAAATCATTTTCTATGTTGAAACATTATAGGTCATTTTGTCTAAACCCTAATTTGAAAGTCAACTTCCCAAGGCCATAACTTGCTCATTTTTTATGAGATGACAGATTTCCAAGTTACACAATCGCATTAAAGGTTTCTAATTAAAATTTTATGTTTGGAGTGATAGCTAATTCAACTTTTATGAGCATGTGATATCAGGTTACATTATAGGTCACTTTTGAACTATACCATTGACCAAGTGATTTTTCCAAACTTCAAAAATGCATAACTCTATCATTAAAAACCCAAATGACATGAAATTGGTGACCAATTTGAAGATATTTGAAAGAGCTACAACTTTGATGAAGACACTTTTCTCATTTGAAGCTCACATAAAAATCTAAGCAAGGTGGAATATTGAAGTATATAGCTTGACACTTAGAAATATTTTCAACATGTTGAAATTTCCAAACTTCCACCTCAAAATTTTCCATGTTCCAAGATCCAAATGAAAAAGTGTTGAACATCAAACTTCTTCTCCTTGGTCCAAGATTTCCAAAGAACCCAAGTTCATGCATTTTTTAGGAGGTTTGCTAGGTATGCGCATGTCTTTAACAGAGCTGCATCTTTGGCAAGAATCTAACTTCAAAACTTCAGTTCACTTTGCCTTGCCAATCAAGCTTCCATTCAGACTTCATTTGGATTTATTTTGGACCTTTTTGCATTGCATCATGGGCCTGCACATGCCCATGTACTCGTGCCATCAACATTGCTAAATTTAGACAAAATTTGAAGTGTGCAAATATCATTCATTCATGCTATAAATACATGGTCTCTATGCTCATTTGAAACACACCTTGCGTGCCAGCTTTTCCCCCCACTGAAACCCTCTCATTCCAAAGGAAAGCCTGATAAATTTCAACTTGAAGTTTGAGTTTGAATCTCAACTGTTGGAGATTCAAGAACTCCAGGATCTAAAGCCTTGCAACCTCTTTAGTCACTTCCTGCTAGCTTCTCAAGGGTGATCAGATCGTGTTTGGAGCAAGCAATATCAAGAACTGCATAGTATTGAAGGTAATTTTCAGAAAAATTCATCTCTTCAATTTTCTCTTAATTCTACTCAATTTTCTTGGATATTTGGTTGTTTGAAGTCCCACAAATGTAGGCAAGGAGATTGAGTTGTTTAGAGGTCAAATCGAAGCAACTCAGTTGACACACCTTAAAATTCAACTCCTCATATCTTTCTATATGTGCGGAGTTAGTTAAAATTGAGGTCAGATTCATGCTCTCCGCCATTTTTTCTTTCAGATCCTGTCCTCTTTTTTCATTTTCTTGATGGTGATGAGTGAACCAGTCCGGCCAGGATCACCGGAGAAAATGACCGACCTTTGGACGTCGGCGATGTGCTGGATGTGTTAAGAGCCATTGATCTGGTTCAAATTGTTTAAATCCCGTGCGTTGCTTTTAAATACCAAACCTATGCCGCGTTGACTGCAGTGCACCATGGAACGCGCGCTGGTGGCCACTTGATCTGCCACCTCAATTAATGAGGGAGATTAAGTGGTCCACATTTTTTTGATTATTTGAATTTCATTTTAATTGCTTTATTGTCATTAATTCATATTAATGTTAATAATGATCCAAAAAATATGAGAGTTTCACTAAAAAATTTCAAATAATTTCCTCTTTCATATTCTGAATTAAAATTATTTTTTGGATCATTATTAATATTTTTCATGATTTTATTGATTTTGAATTTGTTTTTAATTGTTTAAAGATACTTTTAAGTCTTTAAAAATTCTGAATTGTTTTCTCCAAGGTCCTCTGACCTTGTTTGACCTATGATAAATCTCATGGCCATTTATTTGGTGTTTTGATGAGGTTTTAGGAATTTGACAAACCATATTGAATTTAAATGCCTTATTTTCGTATTTTTAATTTGAATAAATGCCAATTAATTTTGTTGACCAATTGTGATGACTTGTTTGTGTTAGACTCTTGTTGTTGGGCCTTGATCAAGGTTGATTTGACTTTGTCAAGTTAATATCATTGGGTTTAGGGGATTGATGGAATGTAAATTCCATCTCCCAAAATGAATGGATGATATTAATTTGGTAGAAGTCCTCCATTGATCAATTTGAGTTTTGATCCATTCGCCTCCCTCTTCATCTCATTCCCTTTCTTTATGCATTCATCTCATTTGGCCTATGATAACTGAAAGTCTTAACGCTAGTTGATTGAAAAATTAACATGAGTATGGATGAGATTAGGCCACCTCTTTTGCATATTATTTTTGTGTGTGGTATGTTTCATGAGCATAGTCCATTATACTATGTCTCTAACATGCATTAACACCAAAATTCTATTGCCCGACCTCAAATAGTTGTAACTTCTGCATATGTCCATTTACGATTGCTTAACATAGCTCTAAATTTGTGACACAAAAAGGCATAGCATTCTTGTTAGTGAGATTGTAAGTCTCCCCTCTATCATGGTATTGTATGGAAACTTGGCCTTTTTCCCTTCCTTTGGAAGATGTCTTGGCTCAAGGATTCATGCTTGTGATAAGTGGGTTGAGTGTTCTCCAAAGAATGTCTAAAAAATGAAAAGCAAAAGCAAAACAATACTAACTTCTAACTCATTAACAACTAACTTTTAATTTCAAGCCATTTACTTTAATGTCATTTAATTTTAGCCTTTATTCATTTGCCACTGTTCATATCATTCTAATTGTTTATGTTAATGCAATTTTCACTTTGTCCACTTGGACCATATTGTGTGATATATCTTGTTTGTATATACTTTGCTTGTTTGTGTGGTATTTGACCATTTGTACATAAAAACAACAAAAACCCTAAAAGACTTTTATGTGGACTGTTGGCTTGATCTTGGACAAAGGGACTTAGAATTTAGGCACCATTTCTATGCTAAAGGACTTATAATTTGAAACTTCATATGATACATCATTCAAAATCCTTCTGAGTTCATCTGCAACATGATCATTGTGAAGCTGATTATTAACCTGTAACTTATGGAATTCATCTGTCGTATGGGCTATTTTGAAGAAGATCATAGAGTGGATAAAGCTTGGATGTGGCTATCTGTATTTGATGCCTTTGCTCTTAAAGATAATATAATTGTGAATTTGTGTGTTGCTTGATTCTAAATGTCCAAGGGAATTTTGGGTTTCTATTGACATTCTTGTCTATTGGATTGCTACCCATTTGGTTAGATCTTTTCAACTCTCAACTTTTAATTTTGTGAATAGGATTAGTCTCTTCATCTTCTCCCCATTTCTTTAATTTCAAAATATCTTCCTCCCTTTTCAAAATCTTCTTTGATTGAGCTTATTTTCTTCTAAACTTGGACCATTTTGCAAAAAGATAGAAACTTTGGCCTTATGCCATTGCATTTTCAAACTTCTTTTCTTAAATAAAACTTGTAAATAAACTTAACTATACTGGACTTAAAATTTCAAAATGCCAAAAAGAACTAACTCATTTAAACCATTTTTAGGCCTTTGTGCCTTTCAAACTTAATTTTGTTAAAAGAAATGCATCCACTTTGAAATTTGTATCACGAACTACAAGGTTTTGATCCCTCACTTTTGTGTTGGTACGTACGCACAAGTTTGAAGGGTTTGTCAAACACAAAAATATAATTAATGAATTCTTTTCTCATCCCCCATTCAATTTGTTTGTAAACATCATTTTGTACCAAATACATATGCACACAAAAAGGGCTCCCTAGGAGTACCTAGGATACTTTGGGTGCTAACACCTTCCCTCTGTGTAACCAACCCCCATACCTGTAATCTCTGACATTTTATTAGTTTTGATTTGAAAACTTTTTACTTTTGGGTTTTGTTCGTACTTTTTCCCTTTTCCCTTGGAAACAAGAAAAGCGCAGTGGCGACTCTTGTTATTTGATGTCTAGCTTATCCATAGCTTGATGATCATGAATTTACCACTACAGAAATTAAGTGGAGACTCTGCTGGGGAAATATTGCCAGTGGGTTTAGCCTACTTTTTGTGTGTATATATTTGTATATATGTGATGTTTGTTTATATGTATGTGTGATATAATCTGCTTGTTGTGCTTGGTGATCTCTGAGTAGTGTGATAAGTTCTAACCCGAACTTGAGTGAAATTAAGATAGGAGGATGGTATAGTAATGTTTAACTTGTGTGGAGTAGTCCTTAACAAGTTGGCTTGAGATTCATCCGCTCAGTGGAGACTCTTTTGGATTTGGAAATGTTACACAAATATTTGTGGTTAGGCATTACTATCTCTAATTTGGGCCTGAGAAGCTGATGACCGTAGAACATTTACCCCCTGTTGGCCTATTTAGGACGTAGTGTGGAGACTGTTCAAGTGTAGACTTGATAACAGTTGTTACACGATACTACACTCAGACGAGTTTCTCTTGAGAATATTATGGGTCGATGAGTTAGTCATCTTAACCTGTAATATCCGATAGATGGAATTAAGACTCTGGGAACATTTTAGAACATGATCTACAGGTTTTTATCCTTAGTTCACTCCTTTGGGATGGTTCTTACCCAGACTCCATGCTCGTGACGTACACCAAATCCTTGATTCTTGGTTGATCCAATCAAGTCTTGTCAATATCAATGGAACTTGGGTGTTGATAAGGTGTAAACCATAATTCACCAAAATGGATGATTGATCTTGACAATGACTTGATTCATCCCTTGACCTTTGTTTGCCTTGTATGTGATGCCTTATTTGTGATTGTTGCATTCATGCATTCATGCGCATCATAAAATTCATCACACGAAAATTTCAAAGAACTAAGGTATCATTTGGAAAAAAAATCAGACCATGGATTATGGACGAAGGAACACTAAGAAGTACATTTTCAGATGTCCCGATTTTAAAGAGTTAAGGAAGCTAGCATATTTTGTATTAGATCCTTTGGAGTTCAAACAACGTCATGGGAAGCTTTTGTCCATCTTGTCTGCTGATGTGTTTGAAGGACTCTTGAGTGTATTGGTGCAGTATGATCCTCTCTACCGTTGTTTCACTTTCCCGGATTTTCAGCTTTGCCTACATTGGAGGAGTATTCTCATCTTTTGGGGATACCTGTTTCTAGTAGAGTGCCTTTTAGTGGATTGGAGGAGATTTCCCGATATAGTATTATTGCTAAAGCTCTTCACTTGAAGAAGTCTGAGATAGAGACTCATTGGGTGAAGAAAGGAGGATTGTTTGGGTTGCCATCTGATTTCCACATCAAGGAAGCTACTACCTTTGCTCAAGCCGGTAGTGTGGATGCTTTTGAAGCTATCCTTTTGTTGCTCATTTATGGATTAACTTTGTTCCCTAACATCGACAGTTTTATTGATGTTAACGCCATTAGACTTTTCTTGATTGGGAATCTTGTAGCTACCTTGTTGGGTGATATGTATTTCTCTCTGCATCTAAGGAATTCTAAAGGTGGTGGAACTATTGTTTGTTGCATTCCTCTTCTGTACAAGTTGTTTATTTTGCACTTACCATAGAAATCTGCTTTTGTGGAGAACAAACAATGTCTAAGGTGGTCTCAGAGACTTATGTCTCTCATTAATGATGATATAGTTTGGTATGATCCGTCTTTAAGAAGTTTGGAGTTTATTGATAGTTGTGGTGAATTCTCTAATGTGCCTCTCATTGGTACACAAGGAGGAATTAACTACAACCCTGCTTTGGCTCGTCGTCAACTTGGGTTCCCCTTGAGAGACAAACCTAATAACACTTTGTTAGAAGGTGTCGTACCTCGAAAAATGAGAACACGACTTAAGCGAAACGCGATTGCACGCTCGCATGATGGACTGGACAGAGTCTCCACCGAACTTTATTTATTCCTAAAAAGGAAAGGGGAAATATCGATAAAACCCAAGAAAGAATGACAATGATTATGGTCGTCGCAACCAAATCAGGGTTCGGGAGTCGATTATGCAAGGGGAAGGTATTAACAACCCTCACATCCGTTGTACTCAACGGGAGCCATTAGGTTAATTGTGCACGTTAGTGATAGCTTGAAATGTTAGGCTTCTCAAGTTATTATGAGGGAAAGAATAATAGGATCAGAATAAAAGAGAAGATGTTTTTGGATTTTGGCAACGAAGGGGACTAAACCTAAGTTTTTTATTAATGGGCCTGAAAAGATTTACAAATCCTGCTCCTACGTATCTCCGGGTGCAATAGAGAACTCAAGGCTTACGTAGTTCTGGGTAGAATATGTTTGTTTGTTGGTCAATTTTAGCAAAATCTATATTGTATTAATCGATAAAAACATTGTTTTACCAAAAACAGATGAGGAGCGGACATATACCATACATCGAATGAATTTACAAATCAACATTCGGAAAAACATCACTAACACAAGATGTCTTACGTTTATGAAAAGCTTTTGAAGATCGCACGCCGTCGAGAAAAAATAGTTTGATTGGTTGAATGTATTTTTGGGCTTGAAAGACGAATATTTATGACTTGCAAGCTCTTATAACTTGGGTCTAATACTCGGGACTACGTCTGGATATTCCACCCAGGTAATCTTTTTCTTTCAATTTTATTGAGAAAATAAGTTTAAATATTTACAAGTATTTTGAAGAGAAGACGAATACTTATGGCTTGCAAGCTCTTACAACTTGGGCCTAATATTCAGGATTACGACTGGATATTTCATCCATGTAGTCTTTTTCTTCCAACTTACTTATGTAAATGGTTTGAATATTGAGGTGTTTTAAAGAGAAGACGAATACTTATGGCTTGCAAGCTCTTATAACTTGGGCCTTATATTCGGGATTACGACTGGATATCTTATCCAGGGTAATCTTTTTCCTTCAATTTTATTGAGAAAAAACATTTAAATATTATTTCAGAAAATAAATCGGTGGAGCCCTCAATCATTTAATTTTATTGTTCACGCTCAAAATTAATTTGAAATCAAATGAATAAATAAGTAATCAAATAATAAAAAAAACAAATTATAAATATAAAAGTAACATGCATGAATATGAGGTGTACAAACAAATAAAGGATGCTGAAATGGAATTAGGGCCCAAAGCCCATTCCAAAATTAAATCCCTAGCTCTAATTAATAAAACAAAATTAAAATGAATAATAATAATGAGAGGTGATAGGGGGCGACGCCTAACTGACCAGGAAAACTCCTTTCCCACTTTTTTTTTTAATTCAAAATAACTCTAATCATTACATGGCATGCTTTAAACGAAATAAAAAAAAAATAATGAAAAAAAATCACAATATTTGGAACGTCATCTCTCTCCATTAGAAGACACATTCTGATTCTTTTGTTAAAATTGAATTTTTACTTGAAAAATGATTTCTCTCACCCCTTAAAGCATACTCCTCTTCCAAACAACATTTCCCTTAAAATCAAACATTAAACCATACACATTGCTTCAACTGTAAATGGCAAAATCAATCAAGCAAAACAAAATAGGGAAAAGAGACAAACAGTGCAAGCGTTCGAACAGTCGGCGTGGCGGCGACGCTCACGATGGTTTGTCAGTGTGCAAACGACGATGGTCATGGGATCCGGCGGCAGAAAAATAAGCTCATGCGCGATTATGTTTCACTTTTAAACGTTAACTTCTTTTGTTTCTTCATTATTCAGATTTGTTGATTTTAACTATAGAGCTATCTTAAATAAGAGAAGTGTTTTGGGATGTGGATTTTGTGTGATGGTTTTAACAAAGATCTCGGTGGTGATTCGACGGTTGGGAGAGATCAATAAAAGAGATTTGGTGATGAACCTATTCACAGTGGTATATTCATGAAGTTGCTAGTTGTTTTGAGTGGATAGAGAACGACAGTTAGCGGCGGATGAAAACATAGGTAGTTGGTTGTAGTGTCTGTGAGCTGAAGTGAAGGTTGTTTGATGGTGAGTGGATTTGAAGAACCTGTGAAGGCTGTTAAAGACAGTAGAAAACTTGTTGTTACTCTATGAAGTGTGGTTCGTATACGAAATAGGGAGCATGATTTGTTCGATCTCAAGTTGTTTGGAGTGAAGAACTATGTTATTGGAAGGTCACTATGGTGGTGGGGCGATGGATCTGCGGTTTCAGTGGAGAACCACATGGATGTTTGGGAGGTGACTCCCACAGTGGAGGTTATGGTTTTGAGATTGTGTTCAAGGAGTGTGAATAATAATGTTGTATTTTTATGAAATAAGGTGAAGATGGTGTGGGTTTAAGATAATGAGTTGAAGGAGTATGAAGATGTACTATGTGAAGAAAAAGAAAGAGAGAAGGTGGCGTTTCACCATCAATCTCACGTTTCCTCTCTCCTTTTTCTCTGGTTTTCTTTTTTTGCTCCTATTCTATCATGAGAAGTGAGAGAGCTTCACCTCAGCTTCATCTTGTGAGTTTTTGTTGTTTTTCAGGTGGATTAGTAAGTTCTCACATGGTATGTTCATGGAGAGGGTGGGTTGTTAAGTTGAAAATGGAGGAATTTATGGAAAAGGTGTTTTCCCTTTTTTTTTTATGAAAGTTAGAGGTAGAGGGTGTGGTTTAAGGTGTGTGCCGAGCGGCAAATGTTGATGTTTGGAAATGGAAAATTTTCTTGTGTTGTCGTCCGTTTTTTATTTATGAATTGGAAGAGTCATCTTTTAAAATTCAGTTTCAGAGTCTTATTTTGAAAGCAGGTCAACAACACTTTTTGCTTTTCGGATCACAAGGTCCCTTTTCCATTCTTGGGTCACATAGATTTCCAATTTTGTGGACTGGTTTTCTCTATCTCCCAAAAGCAAGGCGCCGCGTGTAGTGTTTTTGTGTGTCTCCCCCCTCTCTTTACACAAGTCATAGTACACATATTATATTATTAGGGTTTTCAAATTTTTACAATGGCACAAATGCCTTTAAGATGATTTGTGATTTAGAAAGGGTTTAAAAACAATTAAATGCAATAATATTAAATAAATTAAAAGAAATAAAATTAAATTAAAACCAAAAGAGGATTAACCCTATTTATTTTTCTAAACATTTTGATAAAAAATGAAATAAATTGACTCAAAAATAAATAAAATTCGAGCGCGAAAAATGCCTGAAAAATTAAAATGAATGCACCAAAATGATTAGTGCGAAATAAACTTATTGGAAAAATACAACATTTCTTTTAATTTTGAAATAAATTTTGACCGGTTAAACAGGCTCGAGCTGATAAGAAAAAAAGGCCGAAAATTATTTGAAAAATAAATCGAGCATGCCAGATTAAACTACGCAAAAGGTAGAATAATAAAGCTGATATCTGAAAGCTTGATTTTAAAATTCTTGGGATTATGTGACATGGAATGCATGTTATGTTATGCAAAGATGAAACAACTGTGATGGATGTATTGAATTGGTAATTTAGGGTCAAAATCGGGGTGTGACAGTTGCCCCTATTTAAGTATCTTTAACTAGAGAATATGAAGCAGGACACTCTTCATGTGATCATAGTAGGAGATAGTTAAATACTACGAAGACCCGAATTTTGATCCTGAAATGAAAATGATATGATATGAGATGAGATGTTATGGCTCTTTTTGTTTTTGATTTGTTGGGAATATGTTCAGACATAAGATAAATCCTAGCATGATGTTTTATGATGGATGCAGAATGAAACAAAGATCTGTGGGGAATGATGGAGACATATGGTAAAGGTGACCCATAAAAAACAAAAAGTGAGGGTAGAAATTGTTGGTGTAAGCCCTAGAGGCCAATACTTTTGGTACTTGTATCGAATAATAAAAAGGCATTTTCTTTATTATGGTTGATTAATAAAGTCCCTGGAATAGATAGTTCGTTTAATGTATTAAGTGTGACTTAATCATGAGAACACATTAAACATAAAGATACTATTCTTAAAGTATCCGTAGTCGAGTTTTAGTGTGAAGTGGGATAACATTAAAGCATTAAGACTATTATGTTTGTAGACTGATGATCACATCTCATGGATCATGGATAAAGAGTTATCAAGTCTTAAACATAGGTATGAAAATTAGGAGTAATATTTATACCGGATTGACCCGCTATGAGAATACTATATAGAAATTATGCAAAGTGTCATAAGTTATTCTCATGGTGATAATAGTGTATACCACTCTTCGACCTGAAACCACTATGGATCCTAGATGTAGAGTTGAGTGCTTTATTGTTGATCCAACTTTGTCCGTAACTAGATAACCATAAAGACAGTTGATGGGTACTCCACGAAGCATGCTGAGGGACATGAGTGTCCTAGATGGAATTTGCCAATCCTGCGTAATAGGATAAATGTCTATGGGCCCAATATTGAACTGGACAAGGGTGACACGGTCTATACCTTGTGTTCTATATAGACATATGGGAAAAGGGGTAATTATACACATAATTATTATCACATGAGGTTTTGTCAGATCACATGATATTTTCGTGACTTGGGTAGCAGTGATGTGTTGCTAGATACCGCTCACTATTTATTATGTTAAATGCATGATTTAATATAATTGCCAACGCCGCGAAAACCTATAGGGTCACACACAAAGGACAGATTGATGAGAGATAGAGTAACTAAGGAACACCGTAAGGTACGGTGCACTTAAGTGGGAGACGAAATATGGTAAGGCACCAAATACTTAAGTGATTTTGGGCATATTATAAGATATGGGCCAAAATACACTTAAGTGGGCTTTTTAGCTTGAAGCCCACAAAAGTGGTTCTATAAATAGAACCCCTTGGGTAGAAGCATTGTCACTCAACTCCAATCCATTCAGACAGAAATTCAAGTAGAGACTTGGATTTTTGTTTCCCTCTTTCTCTCACTCAAAGCCTTCATTCATAACAGCTAGCACTGCGATTGAAGGAATTCGTTCGTGTGGACTGAGTAGAGACGTTATCATCGTTCAACGTTCGTGATCGCCCCGTGGATTTGTATCAAAGATTTTGATCATTATCAGAGATCTGCACCAAAGGTGTGAATCGCCACAAGAGGTAACGATTCTATCACTGATCATGCCCATTCGCAAGGATCACTAAATGGAGAAAATTTTAAATTCCGCTGCGCCTTGGATGGCTATTCTCCAACAGAAATTCACTGGGGATAACAATCATGCTGGAGGAAAGACAACTGGGGAATATGGAAAGAGATTTTAACAACAAGTTCATACGTGACCTAACAACACCAGAATATTCAAATTATTTTCAACAATAGGTTCAAACATCACCTGACAGCACTTAAATATTAAAAAAATGCTCAATTAACAAGTTCATACATGGCCTGATATCATTAGGGAACATACAGTGAATGTTTGAACAACTGGTTCAGACATTGATCTGATGACAGCCTGAATATCTGGGAAAGTTTAGTCAACAAGTTCATACATGACCTGACCATTGGAATATTCAAAGAGTTTCAATAACATGTTCAAACGTGACCTGATAATGCTAAGGGTATCTAAACGTTCCATCAACAGGTTCAAACATGACCTGACAACATTGGAAAATCAACATGCTCCTACATGACCCGACAACAATGGAAAATTCAAAGTGTTTCAACAACAAGTTCAGACATGACCTGACAACACTTGGGAAAAATAAAAAGGGAGTTTTATCAACAATTCATACATGACCTGAAGATACTGGAAAATTCAAAGAAAGTATGTCCACAGGTTCATTCATGACCTGAAAATTCTAAAGGTTTCAAAGAGATTTTATTAACAGATTCAAACGTGACTTAACAACAATAGAAAACCCAAAGAAAACTTCAACAATGAGTTCATACATGACTTGACAATATTGCAAACTTCAAAGCAAGTTTCATCAATAGGTTTATACATGACCTGGCACTTTAGAATACATCTGATAGTTCTGGAGATTTCTCATAAGAAATTCATCCGATCAAAGATTTTGGAGATTCCTAACAGAGAATTTATGCAAAACAAAGATAAACGGGAGTCTTCTTATAAGTGGATCATCCACGCAAAAGGATATGATGATTCTTTAAAAAGAAATCAAACAAAACCATCATCGTTGGAGTTTTCTAACACGAAAAACCTCCAAGCTTCTGGGAATTCCTCAAGATGATGAGTCATACATGACTTTCACGGAACCATCAGGAAATACAGGGTAACCAAACTCTCTATACGTGCCAACAACGATTAGACTTTGACTGTAAGCAATAGATTACAACCAACTTTTAATGGATAGGTGCCAACAACAATTGGACTTTGACCGTAAGCAATGGATTACAACCAACTTTTAACAGATTTTGCCAACAACAATTGGACTTTCACTGTAAGTAATGGATTACAAACAGCTTTTAACAGATTTTGCAAACAACCACTGGACTTTGGCCGTAAGCAATGGATTACAACCAACTTTTAACAGATTTTGCCAACAACAATTGGACTTTGGCTGTAAGCAATGGATTACAACCAGCTTCTAACAGATTTTTCCAACAACAATTGGACTTGAAATGATGTTGGTGACAACCAAACTTCAGATACCAATTAAGATTGTATTTACAAACGGAGTGACAATGATTCCAACGACAATTGGGTTTAAAATGAGTTCTAGTAACAACTGAGCTTGGAATAATGTTGGCGGCAACCAAATTTTATGACACACCAATGAGCCTAGATATAATGCTAGGGAATGGCAAATGGGTTCTGGAAGTGCATTAGAGCAAAAATGAATTGTCCGGGAATTCATCGGGGAGAAAAAGAAACAAATTCTGGAAATGCATCAGAATTACAAGTGGTATTCCGGAAATACAGCAAAATACAGACACATCCGGTAATACATCAAGGAAATACTGGAAATACATCAGAAGACAAGACAAACATATTCGAGAATACATCATAAATTCTGGAAATACATCAGAATACAGACACATTCGGTAATATATCAAGGAAATTATGGAAATACATCAGAATACATACACATCTGGTAATACATCAAGGAAATTCTAGAAATACATCAGAATACATACACATCCGAGAATACATCAGATAGGTAGGGAAACATCTGGAAATACATCAGAAAAGTTATGGAAACACATCAATAAACAAAGGAGTAATCCGGAAATTCATCGGATAATCCAAAAAGGAATTGAACCTCATGGACAAATTTTTTTATAGGTGCCAACTGAGTTGGACTTGAAAATGACTGCAAAAACCGGATGATGGTTTAAGGGCACCAAAGACAAACTGGAATTAGAGTTCAAAGGATATAGGATCAACAACAAGACCCGGGTCAATGCAAAATGAGCACGAAGTACATTTTGGTTATGCATGATTTGGATTCTTTTATGCATGATATATGAACGACCATGATATGAAAATGCTGACACTTGAGTGGACTGGGAGTTTGTAAAGGCTTTTATGGAGGTCATTGAAATTTTGGTATCAGATATGAGATGTCAAGGTAATGTCACAAAACTAATATCTGAACAATATAAACAGGATAAAAGAAAGAACAATAGTACAAGTGACACAAGCAATTGTTAACCCAGTTCGGTGCAAACTCACCTACGTCTGGGGGCAACCAAGCCAGGAAGGAAATCCATTAAACAGAATTAGTTCAAAGACTCTCAATAAACAACTTCAAGTTACAGTCTTTTCACCTAATCTCTACCCGTGTGACTTCTATCTAAGAACTCTTAGATAAGAGGCCCTACTCACTCCCCCTCAATCACATCGGTGATGTAAAAACAAATATTACAAAGAAAGAAGACACTCTTCAAGAACACATACTTGATGTTGCTTAAAAGCTTCAACCAATTAAACACACACTCATGCTTCAAAGCTTAGAATGGACAAATTACAACACAAAAGTCAGTCCAATTCAATCATCAATAGGATGAATAAATGGCTCACAATACACAAACACACACAAGACTAAAATCCTTATTCTCTCTCAGTATTTCGTTTGTTTTCTTGTGTGTTAAAACCAGGTTTTCCATTCCGTTTAAATAAACGTTTTTGAATGGGCTTGGACATCATAAAACCCTAAATCTATTTTGCTTTTGTATCTTCTTAACAACTGATCATATCTTATTGGAAAATAAATCAATCTGGTTTTAATTACTGCTTGAATGGGGCGTTCAATCTCCACATCAATCACATATAGATTAGCATGAAAAGCGCAATCACAAAATACATAACATTCAGACTGAATGTTCTATATACATATGTCTTGACATCGGGTCTGACATCTCAACTAAATCCTGCACAACCATATTTAAACACCCTGTAGGAAACTGAACTCTCATGTCACGACAACACTTATGACAACTTGTGAACGTTCTAGGTTTTACCAAAATTGCTGCCAACAGATAGAACGAACAAACCCCCCCTTTGGCAAATTTTGGCTAAAACATACATCAGATCATTGTTTCATAATAAAATAATCACAGTATCAGTTCAGCAGCAAAAGTAAACAAACAGACATTACTAGCAAAAATAGCAACTAGTAAACACATATTAAACACACATGCGCTTGTGCTCAGAACACACCACCTCCCCCTCCAGCTAGCACTAGTTTGCTCAACACAGACAACACACTTCCCCTTCTAACCTCACAGAATACTTCCGCATCTAACATCACCTTCAACATCACATGTAACATCATCTATAGCATCATCCATAACATATAGTATAACATAGCTATTTTAGCTACTTCTTCCCATTTTTAGCCAAAAGAGACCAAAGAGACAAAATAAATGTCTATTTAGTCAAACAGAATGTCAAAGCAGAATGTTAAGTGATACAGATCCAAGAACATACACAGCTTTATACAAGCTGAGATAAAATCCATAAAATCCAAAAAAAAACCAGAAAAATACACATCAAGGCAGCAAAACATGATTGCCAAAAGAAACCAGAACATCCATCACAACAAGAAAAAAATACCCATCAGAAGAATGGTGGCTACACTACGCCAAATAAGGGAAAAGAGGGCGCTTATTTTGGCCTATAACAGCGCTTTTAAGCGCCCTCTAAAGTGGCGCTGGCATAGGTAAAGACAGCGCTTTTTTTCCTGGAGAAAGCGCTGTCTAAAGTGGCCACATTATAGTGCGCTTTCAGAAAAAAGCGCCCTCTGGAGTGGTCCATAAAGGGACACCTTAGAGGGTGCTTTCTGGAAAAAGCGCCCTCTAAAGTTGTCAATGTAAAGTGTTTAGAGGGCGCTTTCAGGAAAAAGCGCCCTCTAATGTTGTCAATGTAAAGTGTTTAGAGGGCGCTTTCAGGAAAAAGCACCCTCTAAAGTTGTCAATGTAAAGTGTTTAGAGGGCGCTTTCTGGACAAAGCGCCCTCTAAAGTGTTAGTTATTTTAAAAAAATTTGTTTGAAAAGCAGTGGATATTTAATTGGTAACCTGTTCGCATGCTGCAAAAGTGTAAAATTCATATTGATTTCATCCTTTAATCCAATGTTATACACCATTAATCCATTGATATATACAACATGAATCCATTTATATACAACATTAATCCTCCATATATACAACATTAATATATGATTCTTTGATCAACAATATACAACAACATATTCATGATTTAGTAAAAGTACAACAACAATATACAACATATATACAACAACAACATACAACAACAACATTCCATACATATATGTACAACAATATACAACCTAGCTATATGATTCTTTGATCAACAATGAATTGACACAATTCATCCTTCATTTCATCCAAATGAGCTCTTGAGTAAGATTTGTATTCCTCAAAGTACTACAATTAAGAGAATAAAACATATTCATGATTTAGTAACAAATTAGATGAAATATCCGATAATATTAAAATAAACCCTAAGTTATTATTCCATACCATTTTTGGGATGTCTATACGATTCAACGCAACGATATCTCTCATAAATCTCAATACAAAAAATCCGCAATCGACCGAATTATTTTGCTGAGGACACTACACAGAAAAACAAACAATATATATATAGTTAATTTCTTACAAACACTATTATAAGCAAAAAAACAAACACTATTATAAGCAAAAATAAGATACTTAATATATACCTGAACTCTGACCCAGGTAATGTCCTTCCTATTACGATAATTCTTTTTCGATCTAAATTTTATTATTGCCCTAACAAAATAAAAACGTATATTGAGATCAATCTGACAGACATAATTAAATATACAAATACACACGAATATTTAGGGGAATTTCACTTACGCGTCAACCGTCTTCTTCATTATCGGATATTTACTCCAATCACCCGATAACCAATCGAGATAATACACTATTAGTCTCGAAAGATCCATAGCAACCAACACCCAGTGACCACTGTAAAATAAAACAAAAATTTAGATGAATGAAAATTTTCTACGTAAAAGATATACATAGATTAGAATGAAATTATTAGAAAGAAAATCTAACCCGTTGCCAGAATTAAACGGTAAAAAATACAAACTGGGTGTAGTATTATCGCCGGCCGCCATGAATCTATCGACTAGATCATTCTTTACGGATGTTGGATTTTTCGTTATTAACGTTGCGTTGATACGGGAAGCAGCAATAAAATTGAAACGGTTACACAATTCAGTTCCCCGCATCAATGTTACATACGTATACCTTAAATAGAAACATAATAAACATTAGACTACTCATTGAAATGTGTAAATAAATTGTTCAACTAAGTAAATTATAGATTGATCGGAGTACCATATGTATGTATGAATGACAGCCATGCCCAATTCGTCGTGTTCAAAAAGTTGTTGCATGTCCTCCTTTGCAATTATTTCGAAATGAGCAGCTCCGAAAACACCTTCATCAAAATCTATACTACGAATGGCCCCGTGCATAATATCGGACTCATCCACCATTTTCTCAAGACGCATCATAATTTGAGATTTTGTCCCGGACGTCGTTGGAATATCCTTAGCAGCGCTTTTCAACTTTCGACCGGGAACCTAAAAATTCATATAAAATAAATCATGACTTTTTGTGATGCAACAGAATCGTTGCGTATATGATTCAATGGGTATATATATTTGTACCTCTTTTTGAGATGCAACCGACTCGATGCGTCTTGAAATCCCTTTACCAACTTTATGTGTGGGTCTTGTAGGAGTCTAACATTACCATGTAATAAGGATTGATTAAATATCATAATTGTAGCTGAATTGAAATGTGAATACTAAATATTCATAATCATTTAGAACATATATACCTCGGCATCAGGGAAAATTAGATCTGACGGCCAACCAACAAAGGATCCGACTGCATCTCGCATCAACGTTGTCTCTGAAACAACGTCAGGTAATGGTAGAAGGGCGTTCGCATCTAATACAAGGTCAACCGAAACTTTCATATATCCCACCGGGAGGGGATTATGGTGAAGTAATTCACCCGAAGTATTATGCACTTTTCCCTTGCCAACTATGCGATAAGTTGGTGACGATAGATACAACTGACAAGGTGAAATGCCCTAAACCAATAATAAATGTTATTGTTAACGTGTATATGTGTCAAGTAAAAAAGTGCTATTATAATTTCATAATAACATATATAATTACCTCGGGAAATTTCGGTTGACAATTGATACTAGCTCGGTCACTAGTATCTTTTGCCTCGGAAGCGCACCTTTCCTCTCTATACCTTGCATTCTCGTTTTGCAGTTGGAGTACTTATGCCCTTAACTCTGCCAAGGTCTCCATCACCTCGTTGTTGGTAGGATTTTTTGTTTTTGGTTTTTTATAAAATGACGACGGAGTCACACCAAAACCCTTACCCCTCACACGACCGGAATACTCAGGAACATTTAGTACTCGCGTAAGTACGCTCCTGCAATCCTGGACCTCGGTTGAAGGTAAGGTTTGGGATAAAGTCTCCTGAAATATTATTAGAGGAGATTAAAAATGAATTATATGTCTAACACAATTTTCGATATAATTAAAGAAATAATATTACATATACTTACACATTCGTCATAAACATTTTGGACCGCTTCAACGACAGCCCCATCCTTCCCAACCCGAGCAGCCTTCCATAATACGTGCTCCGGAAGAGATGTTGCGTCACTTTTCTCCTCGGCTAGCTACACATTGAATTAGATTATAAGATCATCAATTATAACATATTGTGACAATGTATAAGCTCATAGCATTTGAATATACTCACAATTCTTTGTTGTAACCGTGCATATCCCGTACGCCCTTTTTTGTACGGATACGCGGGTTTTGATGCCCTTTTCCGATTTTTGTCGCTTACTTCCTGGATAAAAAGGTTTAAGGCATATTAGAACCAAGTAACTTAACAATTGTATAATACCATAATTAATAGACATTACATGGAATTTTTCGTTTCTTCGTTTGGCGACAAAGTTATTCCATTCATCGGCTGAAATAATCTCGGCATACTTCATTGGCCGTTCTGCTTCAACAAATTTTCCTTCCTCATCCTTGAGAAATTTGTTGGACAAAAAGGATCGAAATCCTCGGAGTCTTTTTCCGGCCAATTGAATACAATATTTTTGCCGGCTTTCATCGATGTGAAAGGATCTCTAAAAAACATACACATGGAGTGTGTTATTATAAAGTAATATTATAACAATATATGGTCAACAAATAGTCAACAAAAAAAACATATAACAATATATGGTAAGTACCTGTATCTCCGACCATATTTTTTCTTTGCCAACCTTCAAGTCCGGACTTCTCCAATTATCACATGTAATCGGAATATGTTGTCGAACAAGGAAACCAATGTAACTTGCCAACATTGAACCGTTAGGCTCAATTAGTTGGTCTTCAGCACTCCAATGTACTTCAAATTTTACACCCTTGTCTCTTGCACGAATGATTGACTTCATAACAGTCAATCCTCGTTTGATTTCTTTTTCAACATTGTTACGTGATCCACTCGCGTCATGGGTATCGTCTTGGTTAGCCATTTTATCTGTAATATAGAAATGATTCAATAAGACCCAAGTAAGACAATGATTCAATACGTGAACACATTCATATACCTTCCATTTCTCTCATGTTACAACAATCTAAACTCTTTTTTTTTATCATTATTGAATACAAACTCACACACACCTACTGCATGCAAAAGACCAATGCAAACTTATGGTGTTTGGAACATGAACAAACTTGCATCCATAGTCATCAAACTTCCAAGCACATGCTCAAACACACTTCAAATGATATCAGTTTTCAATCAGAAATAAAAAACTCAGTTTGCCCTAAACAACATTAATCAACATAATGCACAAAATGTAAAACTAAGTTTAGAAAATGCCCTAATCAAACACATGCAGAAAGTGAACGGTAACGATGGAGAAGAGAAATACCTTCAAGGTGACGGTAACGATGGAGAAGAAAGTGAACAGTGACGGTGGACGCAGATAACTCAGTGAATGTGAACGCAGCAGCAGAAAAAGGCGACGGCGACGATGACGGTGAGGGAGGGAGAACGAACGGAGGACGAGAGTAATCACAGTAGAGAGTAATCGCAGTAGAGAGAAAACCCAGTTACATAAACGAAATAGCTTATAGAGAGGGAAAATAAAGAGACATGCAGTATATGTTATAATTTTAATGTTTACTAAAGGGGACCTTAGAGGGCGCTTTTGTAAAAAAAGCGCCCTCTAAAGGGGGCCTAAGAGGGCGCTCTGAAAGCGCTCTCTAAGGCTTTCCAAAAGCGCCTTCTAAACTGGAAATGTACATGGACTTAGAGAGCGCTTTTTTAAAAGCGCCCTCTAAGGGTAACCTTAGAGGGCGCTTTCACTAAAGCGCCCTCTATTGTTGTCCCTCCATTTCCTCATTATTATTTTTTTGGCTTCACTTTAGAGGGCGCTTTGTTACAAAAGCGCCCTCTAAAGGGGGCCTAAGAGGGCGCTTCTAAAAGCGCTCTCTAAGGCTTTCCAAAAGCGCCTTATAAACTGGAAATGTACATGTATATAGAGAGCGCTTTTAAAAAGTTCCCTCTAAGGTTACCCTTAGAGGGCGCTTTCAATAAAGCGTCCCCTATTGGTGTCCCTCCATTTCCTCATTATTTTTTCGCTTCACTTTAGAGTGCGCTTTGTTACAAAAGCGCCCTCTAAAGTGCGCTGTCTATTCCAATAGTATGCTCCTTATTTTTTCTCTTCACTTTAGAGTGCGCTTTTGTAATAAAGCGCCCTCTAAGGGGCGCTGTCTATTCCAGTTTTTGGCGTAGTGCTAACTTAGAAAAGGACTAATCAGAGGAGCTTGAGCTTGCATCTTCATCAGCATCAGAACCAGAACTGCCACTTGTTTCATCTTTAGTTGCAGACCTCTCACTAGAGGTTTGGGCTTTTGCTTCCTTGGCCTGTCCAATATTCTCTCTTTCAGCTTGCTCCAAGCTTGCAATCAAAGCCTCCAAAGCTTCTTTCCTAGTTGTTGCTACCCTTATCCTCGTATCCAATTCTTTACAAGTTTCCTTCAGCTCAGCAATAAGACCACCTTTTGAGGCTGGCTTTTTCATAGCAGATGTCATGACAATGTCTTTGACATGACTGCCTTCAAACAATTTGTAGTGACTTGATAGAGGATGTTTTCTTCTACTAGGAAGGTTATTTGTACTAAGAGTTCCAGGGTGTTGGCTCAGGATAATCCCAGAAATCATTGAGGAAAAAGTTATAGGAAGCTTTACTGCATTAGTAGAAGCATGCTTGACAATTTGTTCAAACATAAATCTACCATAATCAAATTTCATCTTGGTTCCAACAGCAAAGATAAATCTTCCAAGGGCATTTGAAATTGTGGAAATATGGTTGGTAGGTACCCAATTTGTAGACCCCATCTTATGCAAGATGGCATACTTCACAGTCAGCTTCCCAGCAGGGAGATGCTTCTTACCAGGCCACTCCTTCACCTGTCTTGCTGTAATTTCCCTACATACCTCATTGTCTATGGCTTCCAGTTCACATGCACCTTCTGTACCTCTTCCTAGAAACTTGTTAATCATAATCGGAGAAAATGTGATACACTTCCCTCTTACAAACACTTTACAAAACTCCTTGTTGTTTTTATCAGCAATATCTTCAGGAATGTTGACAACGAATTCCTTCACCAATCCTTCATAACACTAAGATAACCCAGCCACAGTCTTCATTAATCTAGCATTTTGAATTAGGTCCATGACCTCTTTGACCTCCACAACATCCTTGCCTAACTCTCTCTCTACAGCCACCCTTCTTTGGATCACAAACTTCCATTTTGCTGCTCCATCTTCAAGATGGAAAGAAATATTTTCCAAGTGTACAATAACAACTTTTATAGGGGACTTCCTAACAGTTGTCCTCTTGACAGGGGAGATGTCAGGGACATGTTCTTCAACATCTTCATCAGACTCAGAAACTTCTCTCACTTTCCTCTTCTTCACCTCAACTTTGCTCCAAGATTTTGAGGGACCTACACCAGTAGTCTTCTTAGCAGTTTTGGCTGACATCATTTCAGCCACAGACCTACCTTTTCTAGTCTTCATCCTCTTAGCCACACTAGGCTTTAAGTGATGAAGCAAGCTATCATCTTGATCATCCGAACTATCATCCTCTAGGTCAAATACCTTGTTTGCAGAATCATGCTTCTTAGACTGTGAAGCATTGGCAGTAGTAGATGCCACAGATTTCTTACCAGACACAGTTTTGCCCTAAAGAGCACAAACCTTCAATGGCCATATCCTTTTCAGACCTAGAGGAATCATCATCCTTCTCATTATGAGGTCCAACCTCAGGAGAAGGGTCCCTTCTTGATAGAGTAGTAGAAACTCCCTTTACAGAATATCCTTCATTGAGGATTCTAGTGACTAAGTTTCTTATGACACGATCAGTGTGATGCATGTTATCCTTAGAATTAGTGGCATGAGTAGAGCTAGAAGGGATACTAGAGCTGTTACCTTGAGTAGGGCATGCAGTGGCAGATGCATCCATGGGATGGTTTGAGTCAGGAGCTTCGCCTAGAATAACAGACACGGGAATCACGTCTAAAATATCTTCATCAAGAAAGTCCATTGAAGGAGTTTTATCCTTGTGAGTGGGCTTAGGAGTTTTTGAACCAGATGGTGTTTGATGTTGTGACATCTTGTTGTTTTTGTCGAAAGGTTTCAGTTTCCCTAGCAGAGAAATTTGAGCAAGTCGTAGGGAGTTGGAAATGTTTGAGAAGAGGTTGCGTGTGAAAAGGTAATAGATGGAATTTCCAATACTAGGTGATGATTTACCATAAATGGGGCACTTTATTTTAAGTAAGCAGACAATATTTTTATTACCTTTTCCACTCCAAATTAATTGCTACAAATTCTCATAAATACAAATCCCTAATTTCCCTCTTAGAAATTCAATTGATTTGCATCCAAGGCCTTTGTAAAAATATCAGCTAACTGCATTTCAGTAGCAACATGCTCTAGGGCTATAATTTTATCTTCCACTAGTTCTCTAATAAAATGACGACGGATATCAATATGTTTTGTCCTGCTGTGCTTAATAGGATTCTTAGAAATATTTATAGCACTCAGGTTGTCACAGTACAATGTCATGACATCTTGCATGACATTGTATTCAGTCAGCATATGTTTCATCCATACCGATTGAGAATAACTACTTCCAGCTGCTATGCATTAAACAAATTCACTTGATTTATGTGACTCACTTTTGGTTCAGCTTGATATCTAGCACATACACCTACAACAAAAGCAATGCCAGGTCTGTTTGCTATGAGATATAGCAGACTCCCTATCATGCTTTTGTAGAGACTTTGATCTACACTAACACCATTTTCATCTTTAGAGACTTTCAGATGAGTAGGAGCAGGTGTCTTTCTATGACTTGCATTCTCCATGCCAAACTTCTTAACAATATTTTTGGCATATTTGCTTTAAGATAGAAAGATAGAATCTTCCTTCTGCTTGACTTGTACCCCAAGAAAATAGGTCAGCTCTCCAACAAGGCTCATTTCAAATTCAAACTGCATTTGTTTAAAAAAATGTTCAACCATCTTATTTGGCATCCCACCAAACACAATATCATCCACATATATCTGAGCCACCATGAGTTTTCCTCCTTCATTTTTGACAAATAAGGTCTTATCAATGCCTCCCTTTCTGTATCCATTGTCAATGAGAAACACTGTGAGTCTATCATACCAAGCTCTAGGAGCTTGTTTCAGCCCATAGAGGGCTTTCCTTAACTTATACACATGCTTTGGAAGATTTGGGTCTGTAAACCCTTTAGGTTGTTTAACATACACTTCCTCATTTAAGTAACCATTCAAGAAGGGATTTTTACATCCATTTGGAACAGTTTAAACTTCAGAATACATGCCACTCCAAGCAATAGTCTAATGGAATCCAGGCGAGCTACAGGGGCAAATGTTTCATCAAAGTCAACTCCTTCAACTTGAGTGTATCCTTGTGCTACCAATATTGCTTTATTTTTAGTAACCACCCCTTGTTCATCAGATTTATTCTTGTAAACCCACTTTGTTCCAATAACATTTATTCCTTCAGGTCATGGAACCAGTTCCCATACTTCATTTCTCTGGAATTGGCCTAACTCTTCCTGCATGGCATTGATCCACAATTCATCAATTAAGGCTTCTTGGACATTTTTGGGCTCAATCTTGGACAAAAAGTAGCCATGTGAGATCACTTTCCTTGATCTAGTGGTGACCCCTTTATCTGGGTCTCCTATAATGAGATATTTCGGATGATCCTTCTGAATTTTGATGGAGGGTCCCTTATTAAGTTTATCAGCTTCAGGTTCAGCTTGAGTGGGTTCACTCTCATTACTTTTGTCTAGGAGATCAGCTGGGGCATCATTTAGAGATGTCTCAACATCGTCTGTGACATCAGTTTGTTGATCATCCACAACAACATTGATATATTTCATCACTACTTTTGTTCTGGAATTAAAGACTATAAATGCTCTGCTGTTTGTTGAGTAACCCAGAAATATTCCTTCATCACTCTTGGGATCCATCTTCCTTCTTTGTTCACGATCAGTCAGGATATAACCTTTACTACCAAACACATGGAAGTATTTGACAGTAGGATTTCTTCCTTCCAGACTTCATATAAAGTAGTTGGAGTCCCTTTCTTCAAGGTTACTCTATTGTGAACATAGCAGGTTGTGTTCATAGCTTCAGCCCAGAAGTGGTAGGGCAATTTCTTAGCATGAATCATAGCTCTGGAAGATTCTTGGAAAGTTCTATTTTTCCTTTCTACCACACCATTTTGATGAGGGGTAATGGGAGATGAGAACTCATGACTAATTCCTTCAGAAGAACAGAATCCAACAAATTTACTGTTCTCAAATTCTTTCCCATGATCACTTCTGATTTTGATAACTTGACTTTCTTTTTCTCTATGAAGTCTTAGGCAAAGATCTTTGAATACCTCAAATACATCATATTTTTCCCTTATAAAATTTACCCAGGTGTATCTGGAGAAGTCATCCACCACCACATAAGCATACTTTTTCCCACCAAGACTTTCCACCTGCATAGGTCCCATCAAGTCCGTGTGGAGAAGTTCCAACACTCTAGATGTGGTGTCATGTTTGATCTTCTGATGTGACATCTTTGTCTGCTTTCCAATCTGACACTCCCCACAAACTTTTCCTTCATCAATCTTTAATTTTGGGATTCCTCTGATAACTTCAACAGATATAATCCTCTTCATTCCTTTAAGATGCAGATGGCCTAGTTTTTGATGCCATAGTTTCACTTCTTCTTCTTTGGCTTGAGAACTCCAAATATAGCAGTTGTCCTTAGTCCTGTCTCCTTTCATGATCACTTTATTTTTTTATTAGTAATTAGACATTCAGTTTTTGTGAAGTTTACATTTAGACCTTGGTCACACAGTTGACTGATGCTGATTAGGTTTGCAGTCAGTCCTTTACCAAGTAACACATTATCAAGGTGAGGGACTCCAAGGCAGTTTAGCTTTCCAATCCTCTTCATTTCACCCTTTTCTCCATCACCAAAGGTTACATAGCTAGTGGCATGAGGATGAAGGTTAATTAGCAGGTTTTTACTTCCAGTCATGTGTCTGGAGCATCCACTGTCAAAATACCAGTCTTCTTTGGATGAAACTCTGAAGGAAGTGTGAGCTATCAAGTTAGTAGCACCAGTTCTAGGAATCCACTATTTTCTGTTGACATGGATGTGGTGTTTGGGTCTAGGTTGATGATGAGAAGGACTAGGATAGCCATACAACTTAAAGCAGAATGGCTTTATATGGCCAAATTTTCCACAGTAATGACATCTCCATCTTTGGTGTTTTCCTTTATGTTTTCTTTCCTTGTGATGTTGTGACACATGATGTGACATATTTGGTTTTCTACCAGTGTGACTACACTCAGGAGTTGATTCATTGAACCCAAGGCCAGAATTGTCTCCTGCCATTTTTCCAGTCTGGAGGATTTTGTCTAAGGTGTCAGATCCACTGTTTAGCATTCTGACATACTTTGTCATCTCATCCATTTTGGAGTTCAAGAACATGGCTTCAATCTTCAACTTAGAGATGGTTTCCAAGTGTTCTGTCTTCTCATCCTCTAGTTATGTTATCAATTTCCTATGATTTTCCACTTGTTGACACACTTCTTCACTTCTGTAACACAACTTTCTGTAGGTAGTGGCTAACTCATCAAAGGTTACTTCATCATCACTTGAGTCTTCATTAGAACCCCATCTTCCAGTCAAGGCAGTCACAAGATTGGCAGACTCTCCTTCTGTTTCACTTTCATCAGACCAAGTAGCAGCAAGACTCTTCTTCTGTTTCTTAAGGTAGGTCCCACATTCAGCTCTAATGTGTCCATACCCATCACATTCATGGCACTGAACT